>NC_090729.1:175222564-175247564 GCF_036898095.1 Palaemon carinicauda | reverse complement strand
CATCTTTGTAAAAATGTTACGAGGTCGGTGAGTTTGCCTGATCAAATTACATAAGTTTTCTTATTGCAAATTTAAGTAAAGAAAGAAATGGTGAAGGTTTCTTTTTTTTATGAAAAGTTGACTAAGATATCATATCATAGTTTTTATTTTTCATATTTTTGTTTATATTATTTGTATTAGTTTTCTTTTTCCTGTGATATTTTGGCAAGCGAATTTACATGAAATTCTCATAAACTTTTCCTTCATTCATCATAGTATTTTTGTTTTTTTCTTTTAGATATGAGATACAACTTCTCCAAATGACTTCAAAAAGTATGAAGCTGAAAAAATTCTTTAAGTGCGATAATATATTTTCTTTATTTCATTTTATTTTCAATCTTTTCATCATCATCGTTAACAAAACAGGTGAAATCATACACAACCTTCACAATTCAGAATAACTTTTTCATAAATACTTCCAAAATAAAGATTGACTTTACCCTTGTCAAGCTTATTCTAAATCCCACCTATACCTGTAAATTTTCATTATGTATTAACGACTACAATGAAAATGATAATGAAAAATTCGGCTTTGCACAAGAAAGGATGCATATCAAATCTCCTTTACATCTCCTAAAGATTTTTGCATTCGCATTTCTTTAGAATTTTTCATCGTCAGTTTTTTTTTTTTTTTTTTTTCAAACGTCCGATACGATCCGTGGAATATTTATTCTTTAAAGAAGTTTTGCTTGAGGAATGTTTATTGGTGTGCTTGAGAAGGAAGTCTCGCTTTAAGAATGCTTTTGGGCGGTTATTTACAAAATGCAAAGACGTTTTTCAACCAACATCTTTGTAAAAATGTTCCGAGGTCGGTGAGTTTGCCTGATCAAATTCCATAAGTTTTCTTATTGAACATTTAAGAAGACAAAGAAAAGTTGAAAGTGTCTTCTTTTTATGAAAAGTTGACTAAGATATATAGTTTTTATTTTTCATATTTTTATTTATATTATTTGTATTATTTTTCTTTTTGCTATGATATTTTGACAAGTGCATTTACATGAAATTCTCATCAGCTTTTCAGTCATCCATCATAGTACTTTTTTTTTTTTTTTTAGATATGAGATGCAACTGCTCCGAATGACCCAAAAATGTATGAAAGTGAAAAAACTCTTTATCTAAGATGATCTATTTTCATTATTATTTCTTATTTTCAATCCCTTCATCGCCACCGTTAGCAAAACAGGTCAAATCATACATAACCTTCACAATTCAGGTAAATTCAGGTTAATTGCTTTGTTTATAAATACTCCCGATATAAAAGATTGACTTTCTTTCTTTTTTCACGTTTCTTTCTCCCATTTTATTCAAACATCCTTTTTCTTCTCGCCTTTTTTATCCATCTCCAGCAACTCTTTTAACAAAAATGTCCTTTGACCAATGTCAAGACTCAAAGGAGAATCAAAGCGTAAATGTGACATAGTGTCGAGGGAGAAGGGGAAGGGGGGTGGGGGGGGGGGGGGTGAACAGTGGGGTCACTTGTTGGGGGGGGGGGGGGAGATGTGGATGTTTGGCATCAAAGATATGCAAATTCCAGTTCCCAGTGACATTGCAGGACGCTCCAGTGTCCCGGCGATTATTTTTGACGAAGGGGATCCTTAGGGATATAAATCATTCTACTTTTATATGCGTTTTCTTATTATTTACTTCCTTGTTGGGATTTGACACTACGCCAATATTACAAAACTAGTGTATGCGACCCGTCAGAAATAAAGGATGAATATTTAGATATATATGCACACACAATCGCACACACACAGATTGAACTCATCACACCTCCTTCCTCCTTTCCTAACTAGAACCCGCTTGTTCGGCAATTTGTGGGAGTGTGGTTTCCGAGTGTACCTCTCGTGATACCTACTCTCACCAGGGTGTGAGTATTCCCTCTCCCCCCCCTGGGCGTGGCAGGAAGTATATATATATATATATATATATATATATATATATATATATATATGTATATATATATGTATGTATGTATATATATATATATATATATATATATATATATATATATATATATATATATATATATAGTGAGACACACTTTAGTATATAGGAGAGATTTCCTATTTGGTCTCAAGTTTCTATATTTTTTATTAGTTTTGATGGTTCTACATTTTGTATGGGGTTTGAGGTTTCTTGATTTCTATTAGTTTTCTGGTTTCTAGATTAATTCTATTATTAGGCCACAGGTTTCTAGATTCCTTACTGGGTTTCAGGTTTCTAAATTTTGCACATACGTATGGATTTACTCACGCAAAGCACACACATATGGCTTATATGCTCTCTCTCTCTCTCTCTCTCTCTCTCTCTCTCTCTCTCTCTCTCTCTTATATATATATATATATATATATATATATATATATATATATATATATATATATATATATATATATATATATATATACACACACACACGTAAAATCACAGGGGAACGTGATGCTCAAATGCAAAAGAACCACAGGGAAAATGAAAATATGAAATATAAGTTGTTCCAACACAAATACTTACCTCGAACTACTTTCTTTGGAGTCACTTGTGATCTCTCTCTTTCGACCAAGGTTTTCGCGCCGTTACCCCCCTACTCCGTTCTCTACATAGGCCTACCCTCGCCGCCAAGGAATGCGCCCCGAGGGCAGGATTAGGGCAGGTCACTGCCTCTCTGGGTCATTCTCCCCATTAAGTTCCTTGGTCGCGAGCAGTTCACAGCTCGCTCTCGTCTCTCTCGATCCTTTGTGCGCGTTTAGTGTTCCACGTGTTCCCAGCGTGGGGACTTGTGTTTTTTCGCAGTGCGTTCTTCTCAAGTGTTACCGTGCGTTCACCCTGTGTGTATCCCCAGTGTACTTAATAGCTCCCTTAGTGTTGTACCATTCGTGTGCGAACGATGGATCAAGCTCGCCGTTGCCCTGGGCCTAGAGCCGGAAAGTCGTGTGGGGCTTTCCTCTCAAAGCCAGAGGTAGATCCTCACTCCCTTTGTTCCTCGTGTAGGGGGAAAGTTTGCTCCTCCGCGGACGCGTGTCCGGAGTGCGTAGGTTGGGACGATATTCAGTGGGTACGCTACGGTACTAAAAAGAAGAAATCTTCGAAGCGTTCCCCCAGGAAGATTAGTGTCGTATCTTCGTTACCGTCGGCCAGTGATCGGTCCGATGAAGCCTCGGCTTCTCCGTCTCCTTCGCAGAGGAGAGGGCTAGAAGTCTCTAGTGTTGTGGAAGGTCAAGGCGTTCTTCCCAGGGAACCCAGTGCGAGGGAAGAACCAAGGGCGGGCCCCTCTAGGTCTAACGAAGGGCCCGGTAGTGCTTCGGGTGAGTCAGGCCTTGTGATGGGGGGCCACGCGTCCTCTGAAGACCCCTTATGGGGCAGTGTTGTAGTCTCAGAGTCCCCGCCGCCCTCGTGGGCTGGTGCGTCGGGCTCTCCCCCACCAGGGGACAGCCAAACTAAAGTTCGCCGTCCGAGTAGCGATACCTTCGGATGGAAGCTACCGAAGACACCAGGGAGGTCGCCGCTGAGAATGGACGTGACCCTAGACCTCTGGCTCCCTAGCATGGAACGGTTGGACTCTTTTCCGACGATCTCCACGGCGGTTCCCGATGATTTTCTCCAGCCCTCGATCTCGGGCACCCAGCGTCGTAAGAAATCCCCCGCGGACCACGCAAACAGCCGTTACGCGAGAAACGTGGCGTCGTCGGACTCGTCGGAAGTGGATTCGTCTTCCGAAGAGGAGGTCAGGGTGAAACGTCGCAGGCGAAGGGAGCTGTCCGAGAGCGAACATTCCCGCTCTAGGTCAAGGTCGCGAGTTAGCAGAAAGCGCTCCCGCTCCCAGTCTCGTAAGTATAAGAGAAGTGTTTCTCCCGGGGGCGCCTGGGTCTACATGCCTTCGGGGGAGTCCAAGACACTTCATTCACCAGACCATCGGTCCAGCGAACGTGCGACTAGGCTGCCGTCCTCTATGCACAGCATAGAACCGCGCGATCTGGCACGCAGAAAAGACCTCTCAAAGAGGCATAAGTCCTCGAGGCCTCCGGTTCACCCCGCCCAGCGGGGGGAAACGCGCTTCTTAGCAGGCAGCCTGGTCGAACCAGCCCAGCTGGTGCGGCCATCGAGTAGAAAGGAATGGTTCCCGTTGTCGGGTCAGCCCACCGGGACCGTGACCTCCGCCTCCAGAGCCTTAGGGCAACCGAGAGCCCTCACTGAGCCGGCGGTACCCGCCTTGCCCCGGGATCCACCCACTTATGGAGCTCACTACCGGTACAGGACTGCCCCCCTGGACCCAAGGGCGGGACGGCCGGTCTGCCTGGCCAGCAACCCATCGCCCCCACTCCAGGCCGAGGCCTCGGCTGACGGAGGAGAAGCTTCCCCGACGGAGGACTCCGCCTATAGAAGAGTAGTGGGACTCATCAGAAGGCAGCATGGGATTACGGAACCCTCGGCTCCGAGGGGTGATTCCTGGAGGTCAAGCCTCCTTAGGATTACTCATCACGCTGCCCTTCTGAAGTCTTCCCTGGCCCTTCCTCTTGCCCCAGACCTGGTACTAGGGCAGGAGTACATAGACAACTTGGTGGCCAGCAATGCAGAGGCCCCCAAGTCCCAGAGTGCCTCGAAACTGCTCCAGGGCCTCAAATCGCAGGGTAAAGTGTACATTCCGGAAGGGCGTCGCCCAGGCCCCTGTAGAGTGGACCCGGCCTTGGACGTCCTAGGACAGGGCGGCTCAGACGAAAGGGCCTCTTCAGCCCCAGTTTGCTTCTCTCCTACAGAGGCCGCCATGATGGAGGAGATGTCGCGGGACCTAGTCAACGTCTCCTCATGGCTGGACTGGTGGGCCTCCACGTTAGTAAACATCCAAGCCTCCGTCGACCCCGAAGATCCTGAGCAGCAAAGCCTCCTGACGGACCTTCTCACCTCCGGGGGGAAGACACTTAAGTTTCTCTCGTATCAGGCGCTCGCCCTTACGGCCAACTGGGTCCTCCGTAAACGAGACACGGTCCTGGCCAAGGTATCTAGGAGGATCCCAGACAGAGAGGCCCGGGCGGTACGTAGCCTTCCCTTGTGGGGTGAGTTGCTATTCCCATTGAAAGAACTGGAGAGTCTGATGGAGAAAGTGTCAAAGAGGAAGGAGGCCAACGTCCCCAGACCTGCGTCGTCTAAGAGACCGCCCTACAGGAGGGCCGCCTTAGATAGCGCCGTGACATCTCAGGTCGCCCCCAGCACTTCGAGGAGAGACGCCCCCTCTTCCTCCTGGGCAACAACTCCTCAACCCTCCCGCAGAAGAGCACCAGCTTCGTCTAGCTCCTTCAGGTCGGGTTATTCCGCCTCTAGGAGAGGCAGGTCAGGCCGCCCCTCTAGAAGAAGGTAGAGGGAGAGGGCCCCTACTCCCGCCCAAGCCTCGGGTTGGGGGATGCCTCGGACCACATTGGCAAGCATGGAAGGCACAAGGAGCGGATCCTTGGACGGTGTCTGTCCTGAAGGAGGGCTACAGGCTTCCCTTCCTAGCGGATCCACCCCCTCTTATTCCAGCCAGCCAGACAGAATGGTTGGCCCCCAAGGACCCGATGAAGAGGGCCTCCCTTCAAGAGGTGATTTCTTCCATGTTGGAGAAGGGTGCCATGGAAGAGGTCCTTCTCCCAGGCCCAGGCTTCTACAGCCGCCTGTTTCTGGTAGAGAAAGCAATGGGGGGGGGGGGGTGGAGACCCGTGATAGACCTGTTGGCCCTCAACAAGTTCGTCAAGAAGACGGACTTCAAGATGGACACCCCAAAATCCGTCCTGCTGTCCTTGAGGGAGAAAGATTATATGATGACTGTCGACCTCAAGGACGCATACTTCCAGATCCCTGTCCACCCGTCGAGTCGGAAGTTCCTCCGGGTAAAATGGGGTCCCCAGATCCTGCAGTTCAAGACCCTTTGCTTCGGCCTGTCGACGGCCCCTCAAGTGTTCACGAGGGTCTTCGCGACAGTCTCCGTGTGGGCTCACGAACGGGGTATCCGCCTCATCAGATACCTGGACGACTGGTTGCTCCTTTCCACCTCAAGGGCCCTCTTGGAGGAACAAGGGAGAAACCTCCTCCAGTTTGCAGGAATCTGGGGATCGTAATCAATCTGAAGAAGTCGAACTTAACCCCATCCAACAGAATGGGCTACTTGGGGATGACGTTGGATACCGTGCAGGGGAAAGTTTTCCCCTCGCAGGACAGGATACGGAACCTCAAGCACATCATTCAGCCGTTCCTGTCAGAACACTCCAGGAGGGCGGGAGATTGGCAGAGACTGATAGGTCACCTGGTCTCGTTAGAGAAACTGGTTCCCCAAGGGAGGATGAGGCTCAGACCCATTCAATGGAACCTCAAGAGCCTCTGGTCCCAGACGGACTCGCAGAAAACGTTAGTTCCAGTCCTTCCGGACACGAGAACCTCCCTGGAATGGTGGCACTGCCAGTCGAACTCCCACAAGGGGATGCCCCTCGGGTCCAGTCCCCCCGAGTACCTCCTGTTCACAGACGCCTCCAACCAAGGGTGGGGGGCCCACCTTCTGGAAGAGACGGCACGGGGTACCTGGTCGGAAAGCGAAAAGCGTCTACACATCAATGTCCTAGAACTAAGAGCGGTTCAGAAGGCGTGTCTTCACTTTGCAAGTCGTCTAAAGGGAAACACCGTGGCGTTAATGTGCGACAACGCCACGGTAGTAGCCTACATAAAGAAGCAAGGGGGCATGAGATCGAAGGAGCTGTGCGACCTCGCCATAGACATCCTGAATTGGGCAGACGAACAGCAAGTGGTGCTGCTGGCAAGGTTCATCCCCGGGAAGAAGAACGTTCTGGCCGACGGCCTCAGCAGAATGGGTCAAATAGTGGGGACAGAGTGGTCTCTACACCCAGAAGTAGCCAGACTCATCATTCAACGTTGGGGCTCCCCGGTGATGGACCTCTTTGCAACAAAACTCAATGCCCAACTTCCGGTCTATTGCTCCCCGGTCCCAGACCAAAATGCAGCCCTAGAAGACGCCTTCCAGCACAAGTGGGACAACCTGGATGTGTACGCTTTCCCCCCCTTCACGTTGATAAGACAGGTGCTCAACAGAGTAAGGGCCGCCCGAAACCTAAAGATGACTTTGGTAGCGCCCTGGTGGCCGGAGAGAGAGTGGTTCGCGGACCTAAAGGACCTAGCGAGCCAACCACCTTGGCCTCTGCCCGCCAGGTCAGACCTCCTGCACCAACCGCACTTCTTCAAGCTCCACGACAACCCTCTCTCTCTTCGCCTTCACGCCTGGAGACTATCGAGCGGCTCCTGAAGAAGGAGGGGTACTCCACCACCACAGCTAAGAGAATGTCCCTATACCTGAGGAGATCCTCGACCGCGGTATACCAGGCGAAGTGGGCCTCCTTCACGAAGTGGTGCTCGGAGAAACACATTAGACCTCTTAAAGCTTCGGTCCCGGACATAGCGGAGTTTCTGGTGTATCTTAGAGATAAAGTGGGAATGTCAATTCCAGCCATTAAAGGAGTTCGAGCCGCCTTAGGCCAAGTCTTCCTCCTGAAGGGCATCGACCTGGGGACCTCGAGACACATAGCGATGCTGATCAGGAGTTTCGAACAATCCTGCCCCCCTCAAGCTAGTAGAGTGCCCAGGTGGGGCTTAGCCAAGGTCTTGAAGATGCTAAGTCGTCCCCCCTTTGAACCCCTGAAAGATATCGGAGACAAGGATCTCACCCTCAAGACCGTTTTCTTGCTAGCCTTAGCTTCCGCTAAGAGAGTGGGCGAGATCCATGGTCTGTCTTACGACGTTTCTCACTCCAAAGGGTGGAAAGAAGTATCCTTCAGGTTCGTGCCCTCCTTTGTGGCTAAGACTCAGAACCCAGCAGTCTGGGACCCGAGGTTTGAAGGTTTCTCAATTCCTGCCATTCCCAAGACGGGCATTACGGAAGATTTGAAGTTATGCCCAGTACGGACGCTCAGGAAATACCTGGAAAGGACAGCTCATCTCCGACCAGGTATCAAAAACCTCTTCGTTTCCACAGGTGTTAATAGGAAGCAAGTTTCCAAGAACACCATTTCCTTCTGGCTGAGACAAGTCATCGCTAGAACCTATGAAGAGGATAAAATGGCAGTGCCAGGCACTCCCCGGCCCCATGACATCAGGGGTCTGAGCACCTCCTTGGCCTTTGAGAGAAACATGGCGGTGGGGCAGATCCTACAGGCAGGCACTTGGTCACACCAGTCAACCTTTACTGCCCACTACCTCAAGGATTATTCAAGGAAATTCTTGGACGGGTTCTCCATTGGGACAGTCATTGCCGCCCTCCAAGCTGTGTAGCGGTAAGGCCAGAGGCTGTCCCCAACGATGAACACATTCTTCGCGACTACACTTCGGAGGAAATCGTCAGAAGAATTTTTTAAGAGATGAGTCTTAGATAATAGCGTAAGGTTGCGCAGTTACCCTCACTCCCACACTCTGATAGGCCCCCGCATTCCATAGCCCTCTAGGCCCTACGTGCCAAGTCAAGTGTCAGAATAGCACTCCCGCCTCCTAAAGTATAAGTCTCCAAAGAAAGTAGTTCGAGGTAAGTATTTGTGTTGGAACAAATCAAAAATTTTAAGTAATTTTTATTTTTCCTAACATACTTACCGAGAACTACTTTCGGGTAATGGCCCTCCCTTCCGTCCCCGAGTGCCATCCTTCCATTGCCAGGTTGGGCTAATACGACGAACTTAATGAGGAGAATGACCCAGAGAGGCAGTGACCTGCCCTAATCCTGCCCTCGGGGCGCATTCCTTGGCGGCGGGGGTAGGCCTATGTAGAGAACGGAGTAGGGGGGTAACGGCGCGAAAACCTTGGTCGAAAGAGAGAGATCACAAGTGACTCCAAAGAAAGTAGTTCTCGGTAAGTATGTTAGGAAAAATAAAAATTACTTAAAATTTTTGATATTAAGTCTTGACTAGTTTCGTGATATTTCTTCAGAGGACTCTGAAGAAGTATCGCGAAACTAGTCAGGACTTAATATATGCGCAGAGAGAGAGAGAGAGAGAGAGAGAGAGAGAGAGAGAGAGAGAGAGAGAGAGAGAGAGAGAGAGAGAGAGAGAGAGAGAGAATCTTTTGTATGGTTTCACATCCACAGATTGAAGAATACCTTGTCGAGGCCCTCCCGTCTTGATGGTATACAAATTTTACAACGGAGACAGAAACTCGTGCTACTTTTGGTTTCCTCTCTCTCTCTCTCTCTCTCTCTCTCTCTCTCTCTCTCTCTCTCTCTCTCTCTCTCTCTCTCTCTCTCTCTCATATTTGTTACTAAGGTTGTCAGACAAAGGCATTCTCAATTTTTTTGGTGCTTATGTTTTCCCCATTGTTTGTTCAGAGATTCCAACGCGGTACCTCAGCCTTGCCAACTGGGCATGCTGAGAGAGAGAGAGAGAGAGAGAGAGAGAGAGAGAGAGAGAGAGAGAGAGTAATCACGATATAGTTTTTTACCAGATCTTGACGGGAAGAGGATCCAGTTCTCTTTCCAAGTAATTTTTGAATCCCCCCAAAAAGTAAAAAGTTTAAAATGTCAGGAAAGAGTTTATATAACAAGGGATGAATATTATGCAAAATATATTTGGCTACATCAATTGAGAACATGTAAAAACGGTAGGAATCGAACCTAGCATTTTGATTTTTACACAACACAAAAGTCTCGTAGAGCGTGTCAAATTATATTATTTTGTATTACCCAAAACACGTATCAGTTAATTACTTTAAAAAAAAAAAAACGAAAGATAAAAAAAGATTCGAAATTTTTAGCGAGAAATGAAATCAATGAAAAATGTCTTCATTAAACATTTGATTTGATGTCAATCACTTCGAGCAGGTAAGAAATTATTAAATGTGTGAAGTGCCTCTTGACTGAATTAACAGTACGAAAAATCATTAAATGGTTCTTTTTTTATCGTAAATTTTGTTTATTAACTATTTCTCGTTCTTTTTATCAGTGTCTGTATTAATCAAATATCCTATATTTTATTTCCATTTTCCCTTATTGTTCTGTATATTCAATAATTATTCCGTATTACATACAAATTTTCCCTTATTCTTCCCTGCATTCATTAATTATTCCATATTTTATCCACATTTCCCCTCATTCTTTCGTGCATTTATTAGTTATTTCATATTTATACACATTTCCCTTCATTCCTCTGTGCATTCATTAATTATTACGTATTTTATACGAATTTTTCCTCATTCTTCCGTACATTCATTAATTATTCCATGTTTTATCCACATTTTTCCTCATTCTTCCGTGCATTCATTAATTATTCCGAATTTTATCCACATTTTCCCCTCATTCTTCCGTGCATTCATTAATTATTCCATATTTTATCTACATTTTCCCTCATTCTTCTTTGCTTTCATTAATCGTATTATAAACAAATTTTCCCTCATTTTTCTGTGCATTCATTAATTATTCTATAATTCATCCTCATTTCCCCTCATTCTTTCGAGCCTTTATTAATTATGCCATATTTATACACATTTTCCCCTCATTCTTCTTTGCATTCATTAATTATTCCATATTTTATCCACATTTTCCCCATCCTTCTCTGTCCGAGGACATACGTAACGAGGTTCCTCCTGCTCGTTGATGTATTGTAAACAGGGAAATACATCAACGTGAAGAAAGTAACTTTTTCTAATAAATAACTAGAAAGTTTTCTGAGGAGAAACAAATAACTAAAAAAGGACCCATTTTCGAGCACGACCCAAAGTCGAACGAAAACCTCAGACGCCTACTCCTGTTTGGAAGAAAATGTCAACGAAAAACTTTTTTTCCCCAGAAAAGGTGAAGGTGGTGAACGGATCTCTGCCTGTAAGAATCACTACATTTGTTTTTGTTTAAATACAAATTTACATTTTGGCTTTGACAACCTGAAAAGATCAAGGACAGATAGCAGAAAGAAGTTGAGAGGGAAATGAAAGGAGTTTTATATATAATAGGTGTTATTAGTATATATATATATATATATATATATATATATATATATATATATATATATATATATATATATATGTTTTAACCCCATGATATCCATGGCTTTAATGGAAACTTATTCAATTTTAAGTCAACTATCATTTTGTATGAGAAAAAAAAAAACAGTAATGCACATCATACTTCTGGAAAAGCTTGCCAAACTTGAAAATAATCGGAAAAAAAACTCCAGTGGACAACAATGATAATATCAACCAAGATTTTCTCAATATATGCTGATCAGCGTTTTTGTTATTTTTCATCGATTTCTTATTAGTCTCTCCGTTGAACACTCGTACTGATAATCATATCATTAGTGAAATTGGATATTTCTCAAATATAATAATAATAATAATAATAATAATAATAATAATAATAATAATAATAATAATAATAATAATGCTAAGACTGTGTAACAAAATATAGCTGTTAGAAAATTATGGAATAATGACATTCATTAGAAGAAAGTTGGCCGTAATAAAGGTAATAGACATTGGAATATAAAAATTAAAAAAAAATGTTTAGTTAAATTCGGGTTTAGAAAACTGTTTCACTACTGTATTCATGAGGTTCCTATACTACGATCAGTTGTAGAAATTAATACCTTTTTGTGATATAAATCAGACTGATCTTTATAACAGATGTTGAAGAATATAAAAGAGTATAAGCTGCTAAGACTCAGGAACCTGATATTAACTAAAAGAGCATCTGATCTAAATAGAAAAAAATAAAGTCTCATTGTATGGAATTTCAAAATAAGAGTTGAAATTCACCCAAAAAAGTTTAATTTCAAACTCTTCGACCAATCATTCCGCTGTCATGTACATCTCGTTCTCTGTACAAAATTTATGCCTATTAGCACCAATAGAATTTTGAAATCAGTCGATCAATCATTTACTAGCTGTGTATAATTTGTAATACACATTACAGAAGAAAAATACATCCAATTGTACGGGAACGCACAATAGATTAAACCAAATTCCGAATACAGTTTATAAAATTTCACATTTGACGGAAACTAAAGCATGGTCAGATTTCAGACTCAAAGTGCATTTGACACTTGGAAAAATATGCTGTTATTGGATACGGTATTAGATTAGAACTGTGCTGATTTTAACTCAGGAAATGTCAGTGTTGAATATTGCCTTCACGGCTGATAGCCAACAGGCAACCATGAACTTGAAGGAAAGAAAAAATATCTTAGCAGGATGACAGGCGGCCAGCCAGCCAGCCAGTGGATCCAAGTAAAAATGCTCTGCCGGTACGGTGTCAGTAGGTCTAAAGGTTTAAAGGCCGCTCATACAAGGGATAGTGACAATGCCCTAGAAACTGACCATATAAACATATGATCAACGCACAATTCCCCTCTCCACCCAAGCTAGGACCAGGGATGGCCAGGCGATGGCTGTTGATAACTCAGCAGATACACCTGTAAGATTTCCCAACCCCTCCTTGGCTCACAAGGATGATAAGGTTACAGACACTACAAGAAACTATTGAGCGTGAGCGGGACTCGAACCCCACCCCGCCATATTGTTAGGCAGGGACGTTTGCAATATGCCACCACAACCAGGAACTCCTGGTAGGGTGAAAGATAACCAGTCAGTGGCTCGAAGACAAAGGATTTCCTGGTACAACACCCAGAGAACAACCAGTAGCTTGAGAAATAAAAGACTCGATGTTACAGCGACAGACAGGCAATCAGTAGCTCCCAGTAATGAAACTGTCGTATTATTGCTACTAAACAAGCAGTAGCTCGAGTAAACGAAGCTTTCATAATGCCTATAAATAACCGGAAAAAAAAATCTCCAGGGTACGATGTGGTGGTGGTAGCCATGAACTTGCTAAAAATGGATCACCTCTGAATGATTAAGCTTCATGAGATTATAACGTGATTACATCTAGGCAAAGTCCCTGTGTCCTTTGTTAGGCAAGTAATGGAATGGAACTTTTAATCCTTCTAGAGACTGTAAACGAGAGAGAGAGAGAGAGAGAGAGAGAGAGAGAGAGAGAGAGAGAGAGAGAGAGAGAGAGAGAGAGATAACCCATATTCATAACGACTCTGATTTTTGGTTTCAGTGAAATACCAATTTATGAACCATTCTACATGCATTTCGTGAATTTGATTTAATTTATTTTTTGACTCTTGAATAAAAGAAAAATATCACCTTTCACAATTAGAAATTAAAAATAGAATAATCAAAAAGGATAAAATGAATTTAATGATCAGCCTACTCCTTCAGCATAGTTGAGTATATCTTCATTTCCATGAAATGACCGTTTTAAGCTGCAAATTCACATTACTTATTAGGGATATTTAATCCTTGGTTACAATTATCCGTTAATTAGCATAAAACAAAAGTACTTATAGGCTCGGCAGAAAGTCACTTAATAATCTCCCAGACCTAATTATTAAGTAATTACTTGTTACTTACAATTACAATGCTCTGATTATTCATATTTAAGTACAAAATATTGAGAGAAAGGTCATCATTTATTCACTAACATTAAATAAGAGATAATCATCCTAACACTTCTTTTTGGACCATATCGTTCTATAAGATTAGGAAATTTTCTTCTAGCATTATTCGGTTTTAATCTTGCACTACTCAATGAAGTCAGGTATGGAGATTTTAATATCATTTGAATAAGACAAATTTTCTTTATTCTGGTGATCCTTGAAGAGGTATATGTGCTTTATTCAAGTTCATATGATATTTCTAGGCACATAGGAATATCACGTCTGTAATAAAATAGCATACATATGAGAAATTTAAGAAATTAAATAAGGGACGACCAGAAATGAGGATGAGGTCTTAAGATACTTTCTAGATGATATTCTGTTTTTCACTTTATCAAGCTGAAATTGATTTATTTCAATTCTTCTTCGATGATCTGCATAGGTTAAAACAAGTTATACGCCTTAAATATTACATGATATGAAAGAGCTCACTCCATTAAAAGCTGAAACTTATCTAAAGCATGTAGCTTTTATTTAACAGAACGGTACACTAACTCGGCCTTTTTAATCACAATAGAGGACCAATTTAATCATTGAATTTAGGAAGTTACCGTTCATAAAATCCACAGCTCATTTTGAAAATACCAGCTTCTTCCAACCTGTTGAAAATGACGGAGACACACTGTCTAAAATACAACAATCAACGTTATATTCTATTCGCATCACTGCAATGGGATTTCTTCATCTTAATTGAAATATGACAAATTCAATTTCGTGAAGCCTCCAGCTCAACGATTCATCCGGTCGTTTCAACTTGTGTAGAAACATCTTCAAAACATTCTGACAAGGAAAGCTCAAACATACAAGCATCGTGGATTTGATTTTTTTGGGGGGGAGAGGGGGAGGGGGGATGGTAGAGGGTGTCATCAGGGTAGGAGGAGCACATACAAACCGAAGGAAAATCTCTCCCCAAGTTCCTTTCAAGCAAAAGTCCCCATCTCTCTCTCTCTCTCTCCATATCCCAATTCAATTTGTTGAAGGCTGCATCCTGGCTTTTATTCAATTCTCGTTGGATTGTGTTCGTTCTTATTTGGATGTCACTTTGCTCCTGCGGAGTCTGACTCTCTGTTCTGGGATTTATAGGCGTTTGGGGAGAGCGAGGGCGTGCGTGGGTGCCGGTCGGGAAAACAGTGCCTGGAGAATATGGTGATGTCTGTATTATCATTTTTATAAAAATGGGGGGTGGGGGAGTTTGAGATTATTTGCTTCTTTTTTTATGTACTTTAAGTGGCCCCAAACAATGGAGTGAACGTAGTACAGCGATATTTTGTAATATAATGCCCTACATATGATAAAGATAAACTATATATATATATATATATATATATATATATATATATATATATATATATATATATGCATGTGTATGTACGTATATATAAAGCGATATTTTCTTATATAATCCTCCATATATAATAAAGAGCAAGTGTTGATATATATATATATATATATATATATATATATATATATATATATATATATATTATTTTTATTTGGTCACGCTCAGCTTTCACCGTCCCTCGTGTTGGGGGGAGAGTTAGTAGTCATACCTTTAGTGAGATGGGGTAATATATGTGCGTGTGTATGCATATTTATCCCCCATTCTTGACGGGTCGCGTATACTAGTAATAGATAAACAATTGCAAGGGCTTTTTTGAAACATGTTACACAACTGTTGCTTAGTGCAAGTGACCCTGGGCCCTACCAAATAAGTAGGTTATTATTATTATTGTTAAACCGCGAAAAAGCATCGGCAATAATAACAATAATGTTTTAGTAGTGGTAATGGAATTGACAGCAATGTCTCTAATAGAAAGCAATGAAAATTAGACTTTGCCCCCTGAGAGAATCGAACTCTCGACCCCTGAGCTGAGGAGGCTTATTAAAGACGATAAAGGTTATATAAAATCGTATTAAGCTTTAACACTTGTAGTTGTAATGACTAAAAATAACACGCAACGCGTTTTGGGAGTGACGTCTCCCTTCCTCAGGCTGGAGTAGAATGGTGGAACTAATGCTACCTACGATGTTAAATATGGCAATTCTGGCTTAGGCGAATATTCAGCTTTAGCACTAGTAGTGGTAGTGACCTTACAATAACATTCTACGCGTTTTGGGAGTGACGTCTCCCTTCCTCAGGCTGGAGTAGAATGGTGGAAACGATGCTACCTACGTTGTTAAATATGGCAATTCTGGCTTAGGCGAATATTCAGCTTTAGCACTAGTAGTGGTAGTGACCTTACAATAACATTCTACGCGTTTTGGGAGTGACGCATCCCTTCCTCAGGCTGGAGTAGAATGGTGGAACTGATGCTACCTACGATGTTAAATATGGCAATTCTGGCTTAGGCGAATATTCAGCTTTAGCACTAGTAGTGGTAGTGACCTTACAATAACATTCTACGCGTTTTGGGAGTGACGTCTCCCTTCCTCAGGCTGGAGTAGAATGGTGGAACTGATGCTACCTACGTTGTTAAATATGGCAATTCTGGCTTAGGCGAATATTCAGCTTTAGCACTAGTAGTGGTAGTGACCATACAATAACATTCTACGCGTTTTGGGAGTGATGTCTCCCTTCCTCAGGCTGGAGTAGAATGGTGGAACTGATGCTACCTACGATGTTAAATATGGCAATTCTGGCTTAGGCGAATATTCAGCTTTAGCACTAGTAGTGGTAGTGACCTTACAATAACATTCTACGCGTTTTGGGAGTGACGTCTCCCTTCCTCAGGCTGGAGTAGAATGGTGGAACTGATGCTACCTACGTTGTTAAATATGGCAATTCTAGCTTAGGCGAATATTCAGCTTTAGCACTAGTAGTGGTGGTGACCTTACAATAACATTCTACGCGTTTTGGGAGTGACGTCTCCCTTCCTCAGGCTGGAGTAGAATGGTGGAACTGATGCTACCTACGTTGTTAAATATGGCAATTCTGGCTTAGGCGAATATTCAGCTTTAGCACTAGTAGTGGTGGTGACCTTACAATAACATTCTACGCGTTTTGGGAGTGACGTCTCCCTTCCTCAGGCTGGAGTAGAATGGTGGAAACGATGCTACCTACGTTGTTAAATATGGCAATTCTGGCTTAGGCGAATATTCAGCTTTAGCACTAGTAGTGGTAGTGACCTTACAATAACATTCTACGCGTTTTGGGAGTGACGTCTCCCTTCCTCAGGCTGGAGTAGAATGGTGGAAACGATGCTACCTACGTTGTTAAATATGGCAATTCTGGCTTAGGCGAATATTCAGCTTTAGCACTAGTAGTGGTAGTGACCTTACAATAACATTCTACGCGTTTTGGGAGTGACGTCTCCCTTCCTCAGGCTGGAGTAGAATGGTGGAAATGATGCTATCTACGTTGTTAAATATGGCAATTCTGGCTTAGGCGAATATTCAGCTTTAGCACTAGTAGTTGTAGTGACCTTACAATAACATTCTACGCGTTTTGGGAGTGACGTCTCCCTTCCTTAGGCTGGAGTAGAATGGTGGAAACGATGCTACCTACGTTTTTGAATATGGCAATTCTGGCTTAGGCGAATATTCAGCTTTAGTACTAGTAGTGGTAGTGACCTTACAATAACATTCTACGCGTTTTGGGAGTGACGTCTCCCTTCCTCAGGCTGGAGTAGAATAGTGGAAACGATGCTACCTACGTTGTTAAATATGGCAATTCTGGCTTAGGCGAATATTCAGCTTTAGCACTAGTAGTGGTAGTGACCTTACAATAACATTCTACGCGTTTTGGGAGTGACATCTCCCTTCCTCAGGCTGGAGTAGAATGGTGGAAACGATGCTACCTACGTTGTTAAATATGGCAATTCTGGCTTAGGCGAATATTCAGCTTTAGCACTAGTAGTGGTAGTGACCTTACAATAACATTCTACGCGTTTTGGGAGTGACGTCTCCCTTCCTCAGGCTGGAGTAGAATGGTGGAAACGATGCTACCTACGTTGTTAAATATGGCAATTCTGGCTTAGGCGAATATTCAGCTTTAGCACTAGTAGTGGTAGTGACCTTACAATAACATTCTACGCGTTTTGGGAGTGACGTCTCCCTTCCTCAGGCTGGAGTAGAATGGTGGAAACGATGCTACCTACGTTGTTAAATATGGCAATTCTGGCTTAGGCGAATATTCAGCTTTAGCACTAGTAGTGGTGGTGACCTTACAATAACATTCTACGCGTTTTGGGAGTGACGTCTCCCTTCCTCAGGCTGGAGTAGAATGGTGGAAACGATGCTACCTACGTTGTTAAATATGGCAATTCTGGCTTAGGCGAATATTCAGCTTTAGCACTAGTAGTGGTAGTGACCTTACAATAACATTCTACGCGTTTTGGGAGTGACGTCTCCCTTCCTCAGGCTGGAGTAGAATAGTGGAAACGATGCTACCTACGTTGTTAAATATGGCAATTCTGGCTTAGGCGAATATTCAGCTTTAGCACTAGTAGTGGTAGTGACCTTACAATAACATTCTACGCGTTTTGGGAGTGACGTCTCCCTTCCTCAGGCTGGAGTAGAATGGTGGAAACGATGCTACCTACGTTGTTAAATATGGCAATTCTGGCTTAGGCGAATATTCAGCTTTAGCACTAGTAGTGGTAGTGACCTTACAATAACATTCTACGCGTTTTGGGAGTGACGTCTCCCTTCCTCAGGCTGGAGTAGAATGGTGGAAACGATGCTACCTACGTTGTTAAATATGGCAATTCTGGCTTAGGCGAATATTCAGCTTTAGTACTAGTAGTGGTAGTGACCTTACAATAACATTCTACGCGTTTTGGGAGTGACGTCTCCCTTCCTCAGGCTGGAGTAGAATGGTGGAAACGATGCTACCTACGTTGTTAAATATGGCAATTCTGGCTTCGGCGAATATTCAGCTTTAGCACTAGTAGTGGTAGTGACCTTACAATAACATTCTACGCGTTTTGGGAGTGACGTCTCCCTTCCTCAGGCCGGAGTAGAATGGTGGAAACGATGCTACCTACGTTGTTAAATATGGCAATTCTGGCTTAGGCGAATATTCAGCTTTACCACTAGTAGTGGTAGTGACCTTACAATAACATTCTACGCGTTTTGGGAGTGACGTCTCTCTTCCTCAGGCTGGAGTAGAATGGTGGAAACGATGTTACCTACGTTGTTAAATATGGCAATTCTGGCTTAGGCGAATATTCAGCTTTAGCACTAGTAGTGGTAGTGACCTTACAATAACATTCTACGCGTTTTGGGAGTGACGTCTCCCTTCCTCAGGCTGGAGTAGAATGGTGGAAACGATGCTACCTACGTTGTTAAATATGGCAATTTTGGCTTAGGCGAATATTCAGCTTTACCACTAGTAGTGGTAGTGACCTTACAATAACATTCTACGCGTTTTGGGAGTGACGTCTCCCTTCCTCAGGCTGGAGTAGAATGGTGGAAACGATGCTACCTACGTTGTTAAATATGGCCATTCTGGCTTAGGCGAATATTCAGCTTTAGCACTAGTAGTGGTAGTGACCTTACAATAACATTCTACGTGTTTTGGGAGTGACGTCTCCCTTCCTCAGGCTGGAGTTGAATGGTGGAAACGATGCTACCTACGTTGTTAAATATGGCAATTCTGGCTTAGGCGAATATTCAGCTTTAGCACTAGTAGTGGTGGTGACCTTACAATAACATTCTACACGTTTTGGGAGTGACGTCTCCCTTCCTCAGGCTGGAGTAGAATGGTGGAAACGATGCTACCTACGTTGTTAAATATGGCAATTCTGGCTTAGGCGAATATTCAGCTTTAGCACTAGTAGTGGTGGTGACCTTACAATAACATTCTACGCGTTTTGGGAGTGACGTTTCCCTTCCTCAGGCTGGAGTAGAATGGTGGAAACGATAGTACCTACGTTGTTAAATATGGCAATTCTGGCTTAGGCGAATATTCAGCTTTAGCACTAGTAGTGGTGGTGACCTTACAATAACATTCTACGCGTTTTGGGAGTGACGTCTCCCTTCCTCAGGCTGGAGTAGAATGGTGGAACTGATGTTACCTACGTTGTTAAATATGGCAATTCTGGCTTAGGCGAATATTCAGCTTTAGCACTAGTAGTGGTAGTGACCTTACAATAACATTCTACGCGTTTTGGGAGTGACGTCTCCCTTCCTCAGGCTGGAGTAGAATGGTGGAAACGATGCTACCTACGTTGTTAAATATGGCAATTTTGGCTTAGGCGAATATTCAGCTTTACCACTAGTAGTGGTAGTGACCTTACAATAACATTCTACGCGTTTTGGGAGTGACGTCTCCCTTCCTCAGGCTGGAGTAGAATGGTGGAAACGATGCTACCTACGTTGTTAAATATGGCAATTCTGGCTTAGGCGAATATTCAGCTTTAGCACTAGTAGTGGTAGTGACCTTACAATAACATTCTACGTGTTTTGGGAGTGACGTCTCCCTTCCTCAGGCTGGAGTTGAATGGTGGAAACGATGCTACCTACGTTGTTAAATATGGCAATTCTGGCTTAGGCGAATATTCAGCTTTAGCACTAGTAGTGGTGGTGACCTTACAATAACATTCTACGCGTTTTGGGAGTGACGTCTCCCTTCCTCAGGCTGGAGTAGAATGGTGGAAACGATGCTACCTACGTTGTTAAATATGGAAATTCTGGCTTAGGCGAATATTCAGCTTTAGCACTAGTAGTGGTGGTGACCTTACAATAACATTCTACGCGTTTTGGGAGTGACGTTTCCCTTCCTCAGGCTGGAGTAGAATGGTGGAAACGATAGTACCTACGTTGTTAAATATGGCAATTCTGGCTTAGGCGAATATTCAGCTTTAGCACTAGTAGTGGTGGTGACCTTACAATAACATTCTACGCGTTTTGGGAGTGACGTCTCCTTCCTCAGGCTGGAGTAGAATGGTGGAACTGATGCTACCTACGTTGTTAAATATGGCAATTCTGGCTTAGGCGAATATTCAGCTTTACCACTAGTAGTGGTAGTGACCTTACAATAACATTCTACGCGTTTTGGGAGTGACGTCTCCCTTCCTCAGGCTGGAGTAGAAAGGTGGAAACGATGCTACATACGTTGTTAAATATGGCAATTCTGGCTTAGGCGAATATTCAGCTTTAGCACTAGTAGTGGTGGTGACCTTACAATAACATTCTACGCGTTTTGGGAGTGACGTCTCCCTTCCTCAGGCTGGAGTAGAATGGTGGAAACGATGCTACCTACGTTGTTAAATATGGCAATTCTGGCTTAGGCGAATATTCAGCTTTAGCACTAGTAGTGGTGGTGACCTTACAAAAACATTCTACGCATTTTGGGAGTGACGTCTCCCTTCCTCAGGCTGGAGTAGAATGGTGGAAACGATGCTACCTACGTTGTTAAATATGGCAATTCTGGTTTAGGCGAATATTCAGCTTTAGCACTAGTAGTGGTGGTGACCTTACAATAACATTCTACGCGTTTTGAGAGTGACGTCTCCCTTCCTCAGGTTGGAGTAGAATGGTAGAAACGATGCTATCTACGTTGGTAAATATGGCAATTCTGGCTTAGGCGAATATTCAGCTTTAGCACTAGTAGTGGTGGTGACCTTACAATTACATTCTACGCGTTTTGGGAGTGACGTCTCCCTTCCTCAGGCTGGAGTAGAATGGTGGGAACGATGCTTCCTACGTTGTTAAATATGGCAATTCTGGATTAGGCGAATATTCAGCTTTAGCACTAGTAGTGGTGGTGACCTTACAATAACATTCTACGCATTTTGGGAGTGACGTCTCCCTTCCTCAGGCTGGAGTAGAATGGTGGAAACGATGCTACCTACGTTGTTAAATATGGCAATTCTGGCTTAGGCGAATATTCAGCTTTAGCACTAGTAGTGGTGGTGACCTTACAATAACATTCTACGCGTTTTGGGAGTGACGTCTCCCTTCCTCAGGCTGGAGTAGAATGGTGGAAACGATGCTACCTACGTTGTTAAATATGGCTATTCTGGCTTAGGCGAATATTCAGCTTTAGCACTAGTAGTGGTGGTGACCTTACAATAACATTCTATGCGTTTTGGGAGTGACGTCTCCCTTCCTCAGGCTGGAGTAGAATGGTGGAAACGATGCTACCTATGTTGTTAAATATGGCAATTTTGGCTTAGGCGAATATTCAGCTTTAGCACTAGTAGTGGTGGTGACCTTACAATAAAATTCTACTCGTTTTGGGAGTGACGTCTCCCTTCCTCAGGCTGGAGTAGAATGGTGGAAACGATGCTACCTACGTTGTTAAATATGGCAATTTTGGCTTAGGCGAATATTCAGCTTTAGCACTAGTAGTGGTGGTGACCTCACAATAACATTCTACGCGTTTTGGGAGTGACGTCTCCCTTCCTCAGGCTGGAGTAGAATGGTGGAAACGATGCTTACTACGTTGTTAAATATGGCAATTCTGGCTTAGGCGAATATTCAGCTTTAGCACTAGTAGTGGTAGTGACCTTACAATAACATTCTACGCGTTTTGGGAGTGACGTCTCCCTTCCTCAGGCTGGAGTAGAATGGTGGAAACGATGCTACCTACGTTGTTAAATATGGCAATTCTGGCTTAGGCGAATATTCAGCTTTAGCACTAGTAGTGGTGGTGACCTTACAAAAACATTCTACGCGTTTTGGGAGTGACGTCTCCCTTCCTCAGGCTGGAGTAGAATGGTGGAAACGATGCTACATACGTTGTTAAATATGGCAATTTTGGCTTAGGCGAATATTCAGCTTTAGCACTAGTAGTGGTGGTGACCTTACAATAACATTCTACGCGTTTTGGGAGTGACGTCTCCCTTCCTCAGGCTGGAGTAGAATGGTGGAAACGATGCTACCTACGTTGTTAAATATGGCAATTCTGGCTTAGGCGAATATTCAGCTTTAGCACTAGTAGTGGTGGTGACCTTACAATTACATTCTACGCGTTTCGGGAGTGACGTCTCCCTTCCTCAGGCTGGAGTAGAATGGTGGAAACGATGCTACCTACGTTGTTAAATATGGCAATTCTGGCTTAGGCGAATATTCAGCTTTAGCACTAGTAGTGGTGGTGACCTTACAATAACATTCTACGCGTTTTGGGAGTGACGTCTCCCTTCCTCAGGCTGGAGTAGAATGGTGGAAACGATGCTACCTACGTTGTTAAATATGGCAATTCTGGCTTAGGCGAATATTCAGCTTTAGCACTAGTAGTGGTGGTGACCTTACAATAACATTCTACGCGTTTTGGGAGTGACGTCTCCCTTCCTCAGGCTGGAGTAGAATGGTGGAAACGATGCTACCTACGTTGTTAAATATGGCTATTCTGGCTTAGGCGAATATTCAGCTTTAGCACTAGTAGTGGTGGTGACCTTACAATAACATTCTATGCATTTTGGGAGTGACGTCTCCCTTCCTCAGGCTGGAGTAGAATGGTGGAAACGATGCTACCTACGTTGTTAAATATGGCAATTCTGGCTTAGGCGAATATTCAGCTTTAGCACTAGTAGTGGTGGTGACCTTAAAATAAAATTCTACTCGTTTTGGGAGTGACGTCTCCCTTCCTCAGGCTGGAGTAGAATGGTGGAAACGATGCTACCTACGTTGTTAAATATGGCAATTTTGACTTAGGCGAATATTCAGCTTTAGCACTAGTAGTGGTAGTGACCTTACAATAACATTCTACGCGTTTTGGGAGTGACGTCTCCCTTCCTCAGGCTGGAGTAGAATGGTGGAAACGATGCTACCTACGTTGTTAAATATGGCAATTCTGGCTTAGGCGAATATTCAGCTTTAGCACTAGTAGTGGTAGTGACCTTACAATAACATTCTACGCGTTTTGGGAGTGACGTCTCCCTTCCTCAGGCTGGAGTAGAATGGTGGAAACGATGCTACCTACGTTGTTAAATATGGCAATTCTGGCTTAGGGGAATATTCAGCTTTAGCACTAGTAGTGGTAGTGACCTTACAATAACATTCTACGCGTTTTGGGAGTGACGTCTCCCTTCCTCAGGCTGGAGTAGAATGGTGGAAACGATGCTACCTACGTTGTTAAATATGGCTATTCTGGCTTAGGCGAATATCCAGCTTCAGCACTAGTAGTGGTAGTGACCTTACAATAACATTCTACGCGTTTTGGGAGTGACCTCTCACTTCCTCACGCTAGAGTAGAATGGTGGAAACGATGCTACCTACGTTGTTAAATATGGCAATTCTGGCTTAGGCGAATATTCAGCTTTAGCACTAGTAGTGGTAGTGACCTTACAATAACATTCTACACGTTTTGGGAGTGACGTCTCCCTTCCTCAGGCTGGAGTAGAATGGTGGAAACGATGCTACCTACGTTGTTAAATATGGCAATTCTGGCTTAGGCGAATATTCAGCTTTAGCACTAGTAGTGGTAGTGACCTTACAATAACATTCTACTCGTTTTGGGAGTGACGTCTCCCTTCCTCAGCTGGAGTAGAGTGGTGGAATAATGCTAGCTACGTTTTTAAATATGGCATTTCTGGCTTAAGCAGCTATTCAGCTTCAGCACTATTAGTGGTAGCGAATGCAATAAAAATTATAAAAAAAAAAAAAAATGTTGATGAAGTTATACTTTGGTTTTATAACGAGGTAGGAAATGATTTGGATCACAAACTGCCTCTAGATGCAATCTCGGAGTGTAATGAAATGACATGAAGTAATTTAGCTTGTTGTGATATATTTGTATTGTATTTATATATTATTTCTGTATTTGTCTATTTGCCGGCCTGACTGTATGGCTTTTTCTTTCTGTTGTTCTTATTGACACAAACTAGTTTTTAATTAACTTTTTCCTATATGTTTTCACACACATGCATACACACACACACACATATATATATATATATATATATATATATATATATATATAGATAGATAGATAGATATATATGGATATATATATAATATATATATATATAGATATATATATATAATATATATATATATATATATATATATATATATATATATATAAATGTACATATATACATGCATAGATATACATAATCATACATATTTACAGATACATATACAGACAGACGTAAATATATAAATATATATATGTATATATATATATATATATATATATATATATATATACACACATGCATACCTACATACATACATACGTGTGTTGGAAATATCTATTTGTCTAAAATTTTGCTAATTTTCTTTGCATTATGGGAATCAGTCTCATGCTCTCATTTTCAGTTCATACCATTGTCTGTTACTTGCCATATTGTCATCCCAGAATATGCTGGTTCATAAAATACCAGACATTGACCTTTCAGTTCTTTCTACAGCTTTGTTTCTTTAAACTCCATTTCGTCTCTTAACAGCAGGAAAGTCTCTGGTATCAGCTGATAGTCATTACAAGAAGGTATACTCTGTTATCTATGCAGAGTGTAGGTCTGCATGTCAAGCAGATAACGAGAGCAATTGGTTTCGTTATCTTT
>NC_090729.1:175202564-175212564 GCF_036898095.1 Palaemon carinicauda | reverse complement strand
GTGAGTCGCTATTCCCATTGAAAGAACTGGAGAGCCTGATGGAGAAAGTGTCAAAGAGGAAGGAGGCCAACGTCCCCAGACCTGCGTCGTCTAAGAGACCGCCCTACAGGAGGGCCGCCTCAGATAGCGCCGTGACATCTCAGGCCGCCCCCAGCACTTCGAGGAGAGACGCCCCCTCTTCCTCCTGGGCAACAACTCCTCAACCCTCCCGCAGAGGAGCACCAGCTTCGTCTAGCTCCTTCAGGTCGGGTTATTCCGCCTCTAGGAGAGGCAGGTCAGGCCGCCCCTCTAGAAGAAGGTAGAGGGAGAGGCCCCCTACTCCCGCCCAAGCCTCGGGTTGGGGGATGCCTCGGACCACATTGGCAAGCATGGAAGGCACAAGGAGCGGATCCTTGGACGGTGTCCGTCCCGAAGGAGGGCTACAGGCTTCCCTTCCTAGCGGATCCACCCCCTCTTATTCCAGCCAGCCAGACAGAATGGTTGGCCCCCAGGGACCCGATGAAGAGGGCCTCCCTTCAAGAGGAGATTTCCTCCATGTTGGAGAAGGGTGCCATGGAAGAGGTCCTTCTCCCAGGCCCAGGCTTCTACAGCCGCCTGTTTCTGGTAGAGAAAGCAATGGGGGGGGGGGGGTGGAGACCCGTGATAGACCTGTTGGCCCTCAACAAGTTCGTCAAGAAGACGGACTTCAAGATGGACACCCCAAAATCCGTCCTGCTGTCCTTGAGGGAGAAAGATTATATGATGACTGTCGACCTCAAGGACGCATACTTCCAGATCCCTGTCCACCCGTCGAGTTGGAAGTTCCTCTGGGTAAAATGGGGTCCCCAGATCCTGCAGTTCAAGACCCTTTGCTTCGGCCTGTCGACGGCCCCTCAAGTGTTCACGAGGGTCTTCGCGACAGTCTCCGTGTGGGCTCACGAACGGGGTATCCGCCTCATCAGATACCTGGACGACTGGTTGCTCCTTTCCACCTCAAGGGCCCTCTTGGAGGAACAAGGGAGAAACCTCCTTCAGTTTGCAGGAATCTGGGGATCGTAATCAATCTGAAGAAGTTGAACTTAACCCCATCCAACAGAATGGGCTACTTGGGGATGACGTTGGATACCGTGCAGGGGAAAGTTTTCCCCTCGCAGGACAGGATACGGAACCTCAAGCACATCATTCCGCCGTTCCTGTCAGAACACTCCAGGAGGGCGGGAGATTGGCAGAGACTGATAGGTCACCTGGTCTCGTTAGAGAAACTGGTTCCCCAAGGGAGGATGAGGCTCAGACCCATTCAATGGAACCTCAAGAGCCTCTGGTCCCAGACGGACTCGCAGAAAACGTTAGTTCCAGTCCTTCCGGACACGAGAACCTCCCTGGAATGGTGGCACTGCCAGTCGAACTCCCACAAGGGGATGCCCCTCGGGTCCAGTCCCCCTGAGTACCTCCTGTTCACAGACGCCTCCAACCAAGGGTGGGGGGCCCACCTTCAGGAAGAGACGGCACGGGGTACCTGGTCGGAAAGCGAAAAGCGTCTACACATCAATGTCCTAGAACTAAGAGCGGTTCAGAAGGCGTGTCTTCACTTTGCAAGTCGTCTAAAGGGAAACACAGTGGCGTTAATGTGAGACAACGCCACGGTAGTAGCCTACATAAAGAAGCAAGGGGGCATGAGATCGAAGGAGCTGTGCAACCTCGCCATAGACATCCTGAATTGGGCAGACGAACAGCAAGTGGTGCTGCTGGCAAGGTTCATCCCCGGGAAGAAGAACGTTCTGGCCGACGGCCTCAGCAGAATGGGTCAAATAGTGGTGACAGAATGGTCTCTACACCCAGAAGTAGCCAGACTCATCATTCAACGTTGATGGACCTCTTTGCAACAAAACTCAATGCCCAACTTCCGGTCTATTGCTCCGCGGTCCCAGACCAAAATGCAGCCCTAGAAGACGCCTTCCAGCACAAGTGGGACAACCTGGATGTGTACGCTTTCCCCCCCTTCACGTTGATAAGACAGGTGCTCAACAGAGTAAGGGCCGCCCGAAACCTAAAGATGACTTTGGTAGCGCCCTGGTGGCCGGAGAGAGAGTGGTTCGCGGACCTAAAGGACCTAACGAGCCAACCACCTTGGCCTCTGCCCGCCAGGTCAGACCTCCTGCACCAACCGCACTTCTTCAAGCTCCACGACAACCCTCTCTCTCTTCGCCTTCACGCCTGGAGACTATTGAGCGGCTCCTGAAGAAGGAGGGGTACTCCACCACCACAGCTAAGAGAATGTCCCTATACCTGAGGAGATCCTCGACCGCGGTATACCAGGCGAAGTGGGCCTCCTTCACGAAGTGGTGCTCGGAGAAACACATTAGACCTCTTAAAGCTTCGGTCCCGGACATAGCGGAGTTTCTGGTGTATCTTAGAGATAAAGTGGGAATGTCAATTCCAGCCATTAAAGGAGTTCGAGCCGCCTTAGGCCAAGTCTTCCTCCTGAAGGGCATCGACCTGGGGACCTCGAGACACATAGCGATGCTGATCAGGAGTTTCGAACAATCCTGCCCCCCTCAAGCTAGTAGAGTGCCCAGGGGGGGCTTAGCCAAGGTCTTGAAGATGCTAAGTCGTCCCCCCTTTGAACCCCTGAAAGATATCGGAGACAAGGATCTCACCCTCAAGACCGTTTTCTTGCTAGCCTTAGCTTCCGCTAAGAGAGTGGGAGAGATCCATGGTCTGTCTTACGACGTTTCTCACTCCAAAGGGTGGAAAGAAGTATCCTTCAGGTTCGTGCCCTCCTTTGTGGCTAAGACTCAGAACCCAGCAGTCTGGGACCCGAGGTTTGAAGGTTTCTCAATTCCTGCCATTCCCAAGACGGGCATTACGGAAGATTTGAAGTTATGCCCAGTACGGACGCTCAGGAAATACCTGGAAAGGACAGCTCATCTCCGACCAGGTATCAAAAACCTCTTCGTTTCCACAGGTGTTAATAGGAAGCAAGTTTCCAAGAACACCATTTCCTTCTGGCTGAGACAAGTCATCGCTAGAACCTATGAAGAGGATAAAATGGCAGTGCCAGGCACTCCCCGGCCCCATGACATCAGGGGTCTGAGCACCTCCTTGGCCTTTGAGAGAAACATGGCGGTGGGGCAGATCCTACAGGCAGGCACTTGGTCACACCAGTCAACCTTTACTGCCCACTACCTCAAGGATTATTCAAGGAAATTCTTGGACGGGTTCTCCATTGGGACAGTCATTGCCGCCCTCCAAGCTGTGTAGCGGTAAGGCCAGAGGCTGTCCCCAACGATGAACACATTCTTCGCGACTACACTTCGGAGGAAATCGTCAGAAGAATTTTTTAAGAGGTGAGTCTTAGATAATAGCGTAAGATTGCGCAGTTACCCTCACTCCCACACTCTGATAGGCCCCCGCATTCCATAGCCCTCTAGGCCCTACGTGCCAAGTCAAGTGTCAGAATAGCACTCCCACCTCCTAAAGTATAAGTCTCCAAAGAAAGTAGTTCGAGGTAAGTATTTGTGTTGGAACAAATCAAAAATTTTAAGTAATTTTTATTTTTCCTAACATACTTACCGAGAACTACTTTCGGGTAATGGCCCTCCCTTCCGTCCCCGAGTGCCATCCTTCCATTGCCAGGTTGGGCTAATACGACGAACTTAATGAGGAGAATGACCCAGAGAGGCAGTGACCTGCCCTAATCCTGCCCTCGGGGCGCATTCCTTGGCGGCGGGGGTAGGCCTATGTAGAGAACGGAGTAGGGGGGTAACGGCGCGAAAACCTTGGTCGAAAGAGAGAGATCACAAGTGACTCCAAAGAAAGTAGTTCTCGGTAAGTATGTTAGGAAAAATAAAAATTACTTAAAATTTTTGATATTAAGTCTTGACTAGTTTCGTGATATTTCTTCAGAGGACTCTGAAGAAGTATCGCGAAACTAGTCAGGACTTAATATATGCGCAGAGAGAGAGAGAGAGAGAGAGAGAGAGAGAGAGAGAGAGAGAGAGAGAGAGAGAGAATCTTTTGTATGGTTTCACATCCACAGATTGAAGAATACCTTGTCGAGGCCCTCCCGTCTTGATGGTATACAAATTTTACAACGGAGACAGAAACTCGTGCTACTTTTGGTTTCCTCTCTCTCTCTCTCTCTCTCTCTCTCTCTCTCTCTCTCTCTCTCTCTCTCTCTCTCTCTCTCTCATATTTGTTACTAAGGTTGTCAGACAAAGGCATTCTCAATTTTTTTGGTGCTTATGTTTTCCCCATTGTTTGTTCAGAGATTCCAACGCGGTACCTCAGCCTTGCCAACTGGGCATGCTGAGAGAGAGAGAGAGAGAGAGAGAGAGAGAGAGAGATAGAGAGAGAGAGAGAGAGTAATCACGATATAGTTTTTTACCAGATCTTGACGGGAAGAGGATCCAGTGCTCTTTCCAAGTAATTTTTAAATCCCCCCAAAAAGTAAAAAGTTTAAAATGTCAGGAAAGAGTTTATATAACAAGGGATGAATATTATGCAAAATATATTTGGCTACATCAATTGAGAACATGTAAAAACGGTAGGAATCGAACCTAGCATTTTGATTTTTACACAACACAAAAGTCTCGTAGAGCGTGTCAAATTATATTATTTTGTATTACCCAAAACACGTATCAGTTAATTACTTTAAAAAAAAAAAACGAAAGATAAAAAAAGATTCGAAATTTTTAGCGAGAAATGAAATCAATGAAAAATGTCTTCATTAAACATTTGATTTGATGTCAATCACTTCGAGCAGGTAAGAAATTATTAAATGTGTGAAGTGCCTCCAGACTGAATTAACAGTACGAAAAATCATTAAATGGTTCTTTTTTTATCGTAAATTTTGTTTATTAACTATTTCTCATTCTTTTTATCAGTGTCTGTATTAATCAAATATCCTATATTTTATTTCCATTTCCCTTATTGTTCTGTATATTCATTAATTTTTCCGTATTATATAAAAATGTTCCTTCAATCATCCGTCATTCATTAATTATTCTATATTTTATCCACATTTCCCCTCATTCTTTCGTGCATTTATTAATTATTTCATATTTATACACATTTCCCCTCATTTCTCTGAGCATCCATTAATTATTACGTATTATATACAAATTTTCCCTCATTCTTCTCTGTATTCATTCATTATTCCATATTTTATCCACATTTCCCTTCATTCTTCCGTGCATTCATTAATTATTCCATATTTTATCCACATTTTTTCTCATTTTTCTGTGCATTCATTAATTATTCCATATTTTATCCAAATTTTCCCCCTCTTTCTCTGTCCGAGGACATACGTAACGAGGTTCCTCCTGCTCGTTGATGTATTGTAAACAGGGAAATACATCAACTCGAAGAAATTAAATTTTTATATTAAATAACTAGAAAGTTTTCTCAGGAGAAACAAACAACAAAAAAAGGACCCATGTTCGAGCACGACCCAAAGTCGAACGAAAACCTCAGACGCCTATTGAGGCAACTCCTGTTTGAAAGAAAATATCAACGTAAAACTTTTTTTCCCCAGAAAAGGTGAAGGTGGTGAACGGATCTCTGCCTGTAAGAATCACTACATTGTTTTTGTTTAAATACAAATTTACATTGTGGCTTTGACAACCTGAAAAGATCAAGGACAGATAGCAGAAAGAAGTTGAGAGGGAAATGGAAGTAGTTTTATATACAATAGGTGTTATTAGTATATATATATATATATATAATGTCTGAGAGAGTACAGATAGACACTCTACGAGTTTACTGCTTTATACCCTTTTTAACCCCATGATATCCCTGGCTTTAATAGAAACTGATTCATTTTTAAGTCAACTATCGTTTTGTATAAAAAAAAAAAAAAAAAAAAAACAGTAAAGCACATTATACTTCTGAAAAAACTTGCCATACTTGAAAATCATCGAAAAAAAAACCCCACTGGACAACAACAATAATATCAACCAAGATTTGCTCAATATATACTGAGCAGTGTTTTTGTTATTTTTCATCGATTTCTTATTGGTCTCTCCGTTGAACACTCGTACTGATAATCATATCATTAGTGAAATTGGATATATGTCAAATATAATAATAATAATAATAATAATAATAATAATAATAATAATAATAATAATAATAATGATAAGACTGTGTAACGAAATATAGCTGTTAGATAATTATGGAATAATGGCATTCATTAGAAGAAAGTTTGTCCGTAATAAAGGTAATAGACATTGGAATATAAAAATATAAAAAAAAATGTGTAGTTAAATTCGGGTTTAGAAAACTGTTTCACTACTGTATTCCTGATGTTCCTATACTACGATCAGTTGTAGAATTTAATACCTTTTTGTGATTTAAATCAGACTGATCTTTGTAACAAATGTTGAAGAATATAAAAAAGTATAAGCTGCTAAGACTCAGGAGCCTGATATTAACTAAAAGAGCATCTGATCTAAATAGAAAAAAAAAAATAAAGTCTCATTGTATGGAATTTCAAAATAAGCGTTGGAGTTCACCCAAAAAAAGGTTTAATTACAAACTCTTCGACCAATCATTCCGGTGTCATGTACATCTCGTACTCTACAAAATTTATGCCTATTAGCACCAATAGAATTTTGAAATCAGTTGATCAATCATTTAGTAGGTGTGTATATTTTGTAATACACATTACAGAAGAAAAATACATCCAATTGTACGGGAACGCACAATAGATTATACCAAATTCCGAATACAGTTTATAAAATTTCACATTTGACGGAAACTAAATCAGGGTCAGATTTCAGACTCAGAGTGCATTTGACACTTGGAAAAAATATGCTGTTATTGGATACGATATTAGATGTAGAACTGTGCTGATATTAACTCAGGAAATGTCAGCGTTGAATATTGCCTTCACGACTGATAGCCTACAGGGAACCATGAACTTGAAGGAAAGAAAAAATATCTTAGCAGGATGACAGGCGGCCAGCCAGCAAGTGGATCGAAGTAAAAATGCTTTCCTGGTACGGTGTCAGTAGGTCTAAAGGTTTAAAGGCAGCTCATACAAGGGATAGTGACAATGCCCTAGAAACTGACCATATAAACATATGATCAACGCACAATTCCCCTCTCCACCCAAGCTAGGACCAGGGATGGCCAGGCGATGGCTGTTGATAACTCAGCAGATACACCTGTAAGATTTCCCAACCCCTCCTTGGCTCACAAGGATGATAAGGTTACAGACACTACAAGAAACTATTGAGCGTGAGCGGGACTCGAACCCCACCCCGCCATATTGTTAGGCAGGGACGTTTGCAATATGCCACCACAACCAGGAACTCCTGGTAGGGTGAAAGATAACCAGTCAGTGGCTCGAAGACAAAGGATTTCCTGGTACAACACCCAGAGAACAACCAGTAGCTTGAGAAATAAAAGACTCGATGTTACAGCGACAGACAGGCAATCAGTAGCTCCCAGTAATGAAACTGTCGTATTATTGCTACTAAACAAGCAGTAGCTCGAGTAAACGAAGCTTTCATAATGCCTATAAATAACCTGAAAAAAAAATCTCCAGGGTACGATGTGGTGGTGGTAGCCATGAGCTTGCTAAAAATGGATCACCTCTGAATGATTAAGCTTCATGAGATTATAACGTGATTACATCTAGGCCAAGTTCCTGTGTCCTTTGTTGGGCAAGTAATGGAATGGAACTTTTAATCCTTCTAGAGAGAGAGAGAGAGAGAGAGAGAGAGAGAGAGAGAGAGAGAGAGAGAGAGATAACCCATATTCATAACGACTCTGATTTTTGGTTTCAATGAAATACAAATTTATGAACCATTCTACATGCATTTCATGAATTTGGTTTAATTTATTTTTTGACTCTTGAGTAAAAGAAAAATATCACCTTTCACAATTAGAAATTAAAAATAGAATAATCAAGAAGGATAAAATGAATTTAATGATCAGGCTACTCTTTCGTCATAGTTGAGTATATCTTCATTTCCATGAAATGATCGTTTTAAGCTGCAAATTCACATTACTTACCAGGGATATTTAATCCTTGGCTACACAAATCCGTTAATTAGTATAAAACAAAAGTACTTATAGGTCACTTAATAATCTCCCAGACCTAATTATTAAGTAATTACTTGTTACTTACAATTACAATGCTCTGATTATTCATATTTAAGTACAAAATATTGAGAGAAAGGTCATCATTTATTCACTAACATTAAATAAGAGATAATCATCCTAACACTTTTTTGGACCATATCGTTCTATAAGATTAGGAAATTTTCTTCTAGCATTATTCGGTTTTAATCTTGCACTACTCAATGAAGTCAGGTATGGAGATTTTAATATCATTTGAATAAGACAAATTTTCTTTATTCTGGTGATCCTTGAAGAGGTATATGTGCTTTATTCAAGTTCATATGATATTTCTAGGCACATAGGAATATCATGTCTGTAACAAAATAGCATACATATGAGAAATTTAAGAAATTAAATAAGGGGCGACTAGGAATGAGGATGAGGTATTAAGATACTCTCTAGATAATATTCTGTTTTTCACTTTATCAAGCTGAAATTGATTTATTTCAATTCTTCTTCGGTGATCTGCTTAGGTTAAAACAAGTTATTCGCCTTAAATATTACGTGAAATGAAAGAGCTCACTCCATTAAAAGCTGAAGCTTAATCTAAAGCATGTAGCCTTTATTTAACAGAACGGTACACTAACTCGGCCTTTTTAATCACAATAGAGGACCAATTTAACCATAGAGTTTAGGAAGTTACCGTTCATAAAATCCACAGCTCATTTTGAAAATACCAGCTACTTCCAACCTGTTAAAAATGACGGGGACACACTGTCTAAAATACAACAATCAACGTTATATTCTATTCGCATCAATGCAATGGGATTTCTTCATCTTAATTGAAATATGACAAATTCAATTTCGTGAAGCCTTCAGCTCAACAATTCATCCGGTCGATTCAACTTGTGTAGAAACATCTTCAAAACATTCTGACAAGTAAAGCTCAAACATACAAGCATCGTGGATTTGAATTTTTTTTTTTTGGGGGGGGATGGTAGAGGGTGCCATCAGGGTAGGAGGAGCACATACAAACCCAAGAAAAATCTCTCCCCAAGTTCCTTTCAAGCAAAAGTCCCCATCTCTCTCTCTCCATATCCCAATTCAATTTGTTGAAGGCTGCATCCTGGCTTTTATTCAATTCTCGTTGGATTGTGTTCGTTCTTATTTGGATGTCACTTTGCTCCTGCGGAGTGTGACTCTCTGTTCTGGGATTTATAGGCGTTTGGGGAGAGCGAGGGCGTGCGTGGGTGCTGGTTGGGAAAACAGGGCCTGGAGAATATGGTGATGTCTGTATAATCATATTTATAAAAATGTGGGGGTTGGGGGAGTTTGGGATTATTCGCCTCTTTTTTTATGTACTTTAAGTGGCCCCCAAAAATGGGGTGAACGTAGTAAAGCGATATTTTGTAATATAATCCCCTATATATGATAAAGAAAAACTGTATATATCTATATAAATATATATATATATATATGTATATATATATGTATATATATACATATATATATATATATGTATATATATACATATGTATATATGTATATATATATATAAAAGATATTTTGTAATATAATCCTCCATATATAATAAAGAGCAAGTGTTCATATATATATATATATATATATATGTTTATATATATATGTATATATATGTTTATATATATATATGTATATATATGTTTATATATATATATATATACATATATATATATATATATATATATATATATATATATATATATATATATATATATATATATTTGGGTCACGCTCAGATCTCACCGTCCCCCGTGTATGGGGGAGAGGTAGTATTCATACCTTTAATGAGAAGTGGGTATGTGTGCGTTTGTATGCATACCTATCTAAATATTTATCCCCATAATTTTTGACGGGTCGCGTATGACAGTGATAGATAAACAATTGCAAAGGCTTATTTGAAACATGTTAC
>NC_090729.1:175177610-175179564 GCF_036898095.1 Palaemon carinicauda | reverse complement strand
ATTCTGGCTTAGACAGATATTAAGATTTAGCACTAGTAGTGTTAGCAACTGCAATAAAAATGAAAAATAAACAACGCAAAAATGAGAAAATATTGATGAAGTTATACCTCAATTTTATAACGAGGTAGAAAATGATTTGGATCACAAACTGCCTCTAGATGCAATCTCGGAGCGTAATGAAATGGCACAAAGTAATTTATCATGATGTGACATATGTATATTTATATATTATTTCTGTATCTGTCTGCTTGTCTGCCGGACTGACTGTATGACTTTTTATGTCTTATTTTTAATGACAGAATCTGGTTTTTTATTTGGCGTTTTCTTATGTTTTTGCATAAATATAAACATATATATAATATTAACAGATACATATACAGACAGACACATAAACACACACTCACACACCCACACACACACACACACACACATAAATATATATATATATATATATATATATATATATATATATATATATATATATATATATATATATATATGTGTGTGTGTGTGTGTGTGTGTGTGTATGTGTGTCTGTCCGTATATATATGTATCTGTTGATATGTGTATATATGTTTATATTTATGCAAAAACATAGGAAAAAGTCAAATAAAAACCAGATTGTGCCATATATGTGTGTGTGTCTGTGTATGTGTGGGTGTGTTTAAAATATCTGCTTGACTTCTATTGTGCTAATTTTCTTTGTTTTATGGTAATCAGTCTGATTATCTCACTTTCAGTTCATACCATTGTTTGTTACTTGTCATGTCGTCATCTCAGACTGTTCGTAAACCAGAATATGCTTATTTGATATTATCTCTCTCTCTCTCTCTCTCTCTCTCGTCTCTCTCCCTCTCTCTCTCTCCTCTCTCACTCTCTCTCTCTCTCTCCCTCCTCTCCTCTCTCGTCTATGAATGTATCCATGTATATATGTATGTATGTATGTATATACAGTATGTTTATTTGAGTGTTTTAGGTAAACATGAATATATTTTGTTTAAATTATTTTTAAGCATTGCATTGTCTAACATGGACTGTCCCTTTCATACACAATAATTTTCTTTGGAGTTCTTATTAAGTTACATCATATATCCCTGTTGGCTGGAACGATCTAGATTTCATTGTCAATGTAGTAGTATAATGATCAAGTAACTATTATTCAGTTTGTGGACACTAAAATATTAATGAAAGTAAAGGATTTTAATGTGCCATCTTAAAAAAGAAAACATTGCCACCGTCTCAACAACAACAACAACAACAACAACAACAACAACAACAATAAAAACTGAATACGCATACAGTTCTACATATATTTGGTTTAAAGATCTATAGTGGAGATAGAGTATAAGTGATTTCTTATGTAAATAGATATTTGATAAAGTTATGTCATGAAGATTAGATAATGTTTTAAGATTCAGATCTCTCTCCTCTCTCCTCTCTCTCTCTCTCTCTCCTCTCTCTCTCCCTCTCCTCTCTCCAATCCTCTCTCTCTCTCTGCATTGACCTTAAAAGTATAACCAAAGAGATATAAATTACCAAACTATTTTTCCCCAAACGATTATGAGAGAGTTTAAAAACTAAAATAATTAGCAATAGTTTCCGCTGGCTAACATTTTATGCACATGATAACTTTCCACCTATGTATCTATATAATATATATATATATATATATATATATATATATATATATATATATATATATATATATATATATATATATATTATATATATATCGTTATTCATCAGTACGTATACCCAACTATCCATCTATCTATCTATCTATCTATGTATTTATTCAAGCAATTTTGTAGCAGTGCCTCTACGCTGTGCATGTTTATTTCTTAATTTTCGCATCCAATTTTATGCACAGAATCTGCAAAGAAAAGCCATATGATTTCATAAACTTATTTGTACATCTGTGCGTATGCAAGCGTTTATTAAGTTTATATCATAT
>NC_090729.1:175165110-175172610 GCF_036898095.1 Palaemon carinicauda | reverse complement strand
ATTCAGAATGAAGGAGAATGATCCTGCGTCTAAGGACCATTCCGACTCTATCAGTGTGAACCTGGATAGAGCGTCCGCTGTCACATTGCGGACTCCTTGAAGGTGAACTGCCGACAGGTACCACTTCTTCTTTTCCGCCAATCGGAAGATGGCCAACATCACTTGGTTGAGAGGTGGTGACCTCGATCCTTGTCGATTCATGTATCTCACAACTACCTCGCTGTCCATCACCAACCTTATGTGGATCAAGTGATGCGGGGAGACTTTCTTTAAGGTAAGGAGCACTGCCCTAGCTTCTAGAAAGTTTTATGTGAAAGGTCTTGAATAGCTTGGACCAAGTCCCCTGGACTTTTTTCCGATAAGAGTGACCTCCCCATCCCTCCTTCGAGGCGTCTGAGTGAATCGTCACCGACGGGGGAGGTGGCTGAAGAAGAACCGACTTCTTTAGATGTCTGGCTTGGGACCCAGGCCTGAGAAGAGTACTTAGCCGAAGCGGCTGGTCTTCTCAGATCTCTTCGCGCGTTTGATGCATAACTTCTCCAAACTCCAATTGCATCCTTTAGCTGTGCTCTTAGCACTGGGTCTGTCACCGAAGCAAACTGGAGAGAGCGCAGTACCCTCTCCTGCTCGCGTCTTGATATCCTTTCGGAATCTAGAAGTCTCTTGACAGAACCCGCTATCTCCTTCCTTTTCTTCGCCGGGATGGAGAAACGGGTGTGACAAAAGGTCCCAGTGGATTCCCAGCCACTGGAACTTTTGAGATGGAGAAAGTCAAGACTTTTTTTTTTTCTTTTTTTTCTGTTGATCTTGAAGCCTAGGTACTCTAGGAACTGGATCACTTGACTGGAAGCTTGCAAGCATTCTGTCTCGGATGCTGCCCACACCAACCAGTCGTTCAGGTAGGCTACTACCTGAATTCCCTTTAGGCGTAATTGTTTGAGAGCTACGCTCGCAAGCTTCGTAAAAATCCTTGGGGCTATGTTTAGCCCGAATGGCATGGCTCCGAAGGCGTATAGTCTTCGTTGTAGCCTGAACCCTAGGTAGGGGGAGAGTCGATGGCTAATTGGAATGTGCCAATAGGCGTCTGACAAGTCTATAGAGACGGAATATGCCCTCTTGGGCAGTAAGGTCCTTATGTGTTGCAGTGTTAGCATTTTGAATTTGCAATTCACTATGAACTTGTTGAGTGGCGACAAGTCCAGAATGACTGAGCTTTTCCGAGTCTTTCTTGGGAACACAAAACAGCCTCCCTTAGAAATTGATGGGCTTCACCCTTCGGATCACCTTTTTTCTCCAACAGTTCTTGAACGTACTCCTCCATAACGGGGGTGGAGTGTTGGAAAAACCGAAGGCACGGGGGTGGAGTGCTGTACCAGCTCCCGCTCAGTCCATTCTTGAGTAGGCTGTGGGCCCAGGGATCGAAGGTCCACCGATCCCGAAATTTCAGAAGTCTCCCTCCTACCGGTATCACCTCACTTGGACTGCCGTCCTGAAGTCTTGCCTTCCTGACCACGACCACCTCTGAATCCCCTTCCCCTTGAGGGGCGTCTAGACGAGCCTCTGGCTGCTCCTCTAGGCTTTGCTCGAAAGGAAGTAGACTGCCCTTCGAACGCTGGGGTGAATGCCGTAGACTGTGTCGACACGGCCTGGGGTACCCACTGAAAAGTGGTCGGGGTATGTGCCACGATCTTGGGCACTGGGGGCAATGGCAATTGCAGTTGCTGTTGCTGTCTAACAGGCTTGGCTGGCCGAGACGGTAGCCTAGTCCTCATAGTCTTCCTCTTTGGTTGAGGACCCTCATCCAGGGAAGACTTTCTTTTGATAGCCAGGCCCCACTTCTGGAGAAGGTTTCTATTCTCCAAGGCGGCCTTATCAACAACTTCTTTGACCAAGTCGGTAGGGAAAAGGTCTTTTCCCCAAATGTTGGAGGAGATTAGTTTTCTTGGCTCGTGCCTCACCGTAGCCGAGGTAAACACGAACTCCCTACAAGCTCTCCTTGCCTTGACGAAGCCATAAAGGTCCTTCGTCACTGTGGCCAGATGAGTCTTGGCCACTACCATGAACATTTCATGGACCTTGGGGTCACTTGCCATCGTCTCGAGAGTAGTCTGAAGAGACATTGAGGCAGTCAGTCTTTCTTTTGTATCGAACTCTCTTCGTAAAAGAAAGTCAGACAGCTTAGGGAGGTCCTCGCCGAACTGACGTCCGGCAATATCAGCCTCCAACTTTCCAACTGAGAACGTAAGATGGACGTCCTTCCAGTCTTTGTGGTCCATGGCAGGGCCAGCGACAAGGGTTTACACTCCTCTAGGGAGGGGCAAGGCTTGCCGGCCTCGACTGCTTTTAGTACAGCCAGAAACCCTTTCTGTAAAAAGGGGAAGGCTCTAGTAGGCGAGGACACAAAGGAAGGGAGTTTCCTGTTCAATGCGGCTACCTTTGAGTTAGAGAAGCCCCTCTCTTTCATCGAGGATGAAAGTAGAGCTTGAGCCTTAGCATGGTCCATCACTATGACCTCCTTCGGCTCTGTCTCCTCCTTTGAAGCTGGTTCCTTCCTCAGCCGGACATAACAGTCCGGATATGATGCCTTGCTGGGCCAGAATTCCACCTCCTCCAGGGGAACTGAGCTCAGCTTATCCGAGATGACGATCTTTCCAGTCGTCATCGGCATGTGCTCAGCATACCTCCATGGGTTAGCATCTGAGCACAAGGGAAGGTCTTTCACATTGAGCTTTTTCTGGGGCCCATGTGATTCTGCAAGGCACTGCATTTGCAGTTCCATTGCAGCTGCCTTCTCCTGATTCTCCTTCTGCATTTGTTGGATTATTCCAACAATAGAAGAGAGGGCCTGTCCCAGCTCTACTGGGAGACCGGCCGATGTTGAGGGAATAGGCTCCGGAATCTGAACCGGAGTAGCCGACACCTCGTCGACGTCTACCTCTACAACGTCTGGGGCTTGAACTTCATCCTGGGCTTCTGCCAGGAGGTCTTCCTCCAGACACTCGTCCACATCAGACATCCTGTCATCTAACTGGATGTCTTGCATCGCTATCGCGACTTCAGCATCCACCTGGATCTGAACTTAGGGGATCTCCTCTTGAGGCTGGGGAATCACTGCATCAGCTGATGCCTTAGGGAAAAGATACGCCCTCATCTTCTCACTTGGAAGATAAGGGCCAGAAGTGTTCTTTTGGAAGCCCCTTACCCAGGTACGAAGCTTCTTCCTAGCTATATCCCTTGATTCCTCCGTCCTAGGGGAATCAAAGGTCTCAGTAATCAGGTTAGTGCACACAGTACATACCTGAGGGTCCCTATACCGGAGATCATCCTTGGAGACAGCGTATGCTGTGTGTCTCCTACAAAACTCATGTCCGCAGAGGTTCTTGCTGCTTACGTTGCAGAAAGCACTTCCGCACTTCGGAGTGTCCTTCTGTAAAGAGAAGAAATTTCCATGAGTATCAAGTGAACTATGTATCACTGGATATGCATAGTATAGCATAACAATTCAGAAAGGAAAGACACACACTTGTGTTTCCCTCACAACCCATTGCTGCAGCCTTCCAGATAATAAAATCAAATGGTTAATCTCTTCTAGAGTAACCAATGCAAAGTTTCCAGAGGAAACAGGTGGAGCTCACACCTAAGCAATGATTTTAAAAACCTGGATAATAGACAGGAAAGAACTCACTTTCCTATCTGTAGGGCAACAGCAAAGGACTGTGCAAGAAAACACAAAAGTGTTAGAACACACAGTGCTGTACCAACACCCTTACCATAGTTTTCTTCTTACTGTATATGTTATACTGAAGAATACTAGTACAGTATAGGGGGATACGTGCCGGCCGGCAACACACCATAACTAGCTTTAAAGTATACTACTTAACAGCTATAAGGCGGCAGCACTCTGGTTCAAATGCATGTGCCGGTCGGCAGCAATTGCCGGCCGGCAACAGCCAATGTCGGCCGGCAATGGCTGCCGGCCGGCAATGGCTGCCGGCCGGCAACTACACAAGGTAGTACCCAGCTGCCGGCCACACTCTTGGTGACCGGCAGACAAGGGCTGACATAAGCCGGCCGGCAAAGGTACAAGACCGATGACAGCCGGCAGCAAAATAACCAGAGGACTACACCTGCCCCGGCTGCCGGCCTCATATGCCGGCAGCCGGGTCGGGTACAGCACTAGAAGAAAAATAGAATGGATGCCGGGATAAGAGTGTACACTACCTCCAAGCCCGGCAATCCGAAAGAGTGCATATAAGGAAGGGGAGAATCTAATTCAGGCTTCCTGACCAATGCCGTCTGGCTCTACAGGCAGGCATGGAAGAGGGACCAAGGGAGGTCCGGGCAACACTCAAAAATATAAGGCCCTTGCCGGCCGGCAAGAGGCTGAGTCAATTCCACATCCTAACCTATACTAGGTCCAGATGTAGAACGACGTACAGTACTGTAATGGCTAGGCCATTACGGAGATAGAGAGGGAAGGGACAAGAGGGTCCTACCGACCTTGCTTTAGTGACGGATCACCCGCAGCCAAGAAACTTATCTTAGCTTAAGGGAGATCTAAGGGGGAAGGCCAGCAATACTTGCCAGCTCCCAGAGCACCAAAGCAAGGAAGGTGTTGCTACTCCCAGGGAAAGAAACTTATCTTCCCCCGAGAACAGCAACAAGGACTAGTCTGGTAGATCACAAAAGAAGGAATCATATCCACAGAAACCCTCGGTAGTGACCTAAGGAGGCTAAGCCCCCTTTTTGTCTGTGTCAGGCCAGCGAGGGAGACTCTACCCCAAGCCAGACAAACACAGACTCAGACTAAAAAACTCTGTTGTTCTGTCCCTCTTTGAACCATACTACAGGAACAGGAAGGTACAGTAACACCCCAGTATAGTTTTATCGAAAATAAATTCGGAAAAAACCACTTAGGGATAAGCCCAAGGCTTAAACAGAGGGAAAGGGATTGCATACCTTCTCCGAAGAAAAGAAAGCAACCGGGGAGTATGATAAAGTATACTAAGGCTCCATAAGCAACTTAGCCTAGGCACCAAGAGAATCGATTACCTAAATCACCGAAACTCACTCGTATACTATCTTGGAAATATTCCACACAGTCTTAAATGTATAAAACATAGCCTAAAGCTTCAATAAAATTTTTATTACACTCGGAAAAACCAAAATCATGCATGAAGTACTAGGACCAAATGACTAGGCTACATGGCCTATCGTAGGCCAGAATGGCGAATACTTCGCCAAAATAATACTAAGCACGAAAGGAAATCCTATGTAATGCTAAATAGCTAAAATTTATTAAAGCAAAACAACCAGGAATGTCGCTCTGACTAACTAAACTTATACCTAGTGAGCGACAGCGTCCAGGACGCCTCTGGTAGGCTACGGCTCTTGTATCAAATATTAATCCTATTAATCACTCAAAATTTACCAAGAGCCTACATTTATACATAAAAGACATTATACTTAACTTATCAGAGGCCGACGAAGACGGAGAAGCCATGAAAAGTAGAATAAATCCAAGATTTGCGAGAAACACAGGAAAAAACACCGAGTTGTTAAGCTACGCAAAAAGGAATACAGATGGCGCCAGGATTGGCGCCAGGCACGCATACGAATCGGAGGATAGGGAAGCCTTGGGAGCGGCTCCCCTTTTTCTTTCCCGAATTCGTTTCTTGCCAATCCCTCCTACGAGACGAAATCTCTGTCCAGGATGCAGATTGCCATGTGGCGTGTCAAGAATACGTCCTCTGATATGTCGCGATATCCCTTTCACGAGGGATACTCGCTCCAGGAGTTAGAATTCTGGTACCTTAAGGTAAATTCTCTGGGAATATCGCCGTAGTTGTAATATGCCCTAGGAAGCTACCCTATAGGAACTTCCATCAGGACAACATGGCTTGAGCCCAAATATATATATATATATATATATATATATATATATATATATATATATATATATATATATATATATATATATATATATATATATATATATATATATATATATATATATTTATACATATACATATGTATGTATATTGGCTTATATACTTATGTTTATATATATATATATATATATATATATATATATATATATATATATATATATATATATATATATATTATATATATATATATATATATATATAAACATATGTATGTATATTGGCTTATATACTTATGTGTGTATATGCATATATATATATATATATATATATATATATATATATATATATATATATATATATATATATATATATATATATAATCTAAATGCGAGATGAATAATAATTTTGTGACATTTCCACTAAATCCAAGTAATTCCCCCACTTTTTGGTTACAGCCAAAATTTGGTGGGTGACTGCCTCCATACCTCAGTTCTAGATCCTTCGGGCTTTGAAGCAAAAGTGTTTATAAACCATATTTTCCCCCCTCGAAAATACACATCACATTTGGGAGGATATATATTTCCCGCTTGGGATTTGGGTAGTAAGTAAATCCGGAGTCGCTTCGCTGTAATCCCTCTCGAATGTTTTTCTCTACTTTGACGACCGTTCGGTTAGATTTGCTCTTTTGCCCTGTCTCTTTTCTAATTGTTTTTATTTATTTGTACTTATGGAAATTTTGGTTTAAAGGTGTTGTTTTCTTTAATATGTACATCATTACTCTACTGAGGAGTATGAAGCGCGAAGTAGGAGATGATGAATGGAGAAGTATTGAATTAAAAGCTCAAGAGAGACGACTGGCTAAATGTAACCTAGGCCCTTTGCGTCAATAGGCGTAGGCGAAGATGATGATTATGAATATTATAAGAACTTTCTCATAATGTTCTGCCTCTTATCTTTTACTCTTCAAGGATTTTAATCATTTTTTCTTAAATGAAAGGTATTGTTTTAATTTCTCTTAGTTGTGCATCATTATTCTACTCTTATAAATATTATTAGAACTTTTTCATATGTTCTGCCTCTTATCTTGTACTCTTCAATTTTAATTATCATATTTTTAAATTATACTATAGAATAATTTTGCTTTTTATCCACTCTAATAATTTATTGTTTCATTGCCAATGACAGGCGTTAAAAATTTTCTTGAAAATTATGCCTCTATTATATAATAAAATTAATCTAATTATGCCATCAATATGAATCTTTTGACCAGTACTCTGTTTTTATGGATTCACTTGCAGAACCGATTTAATATAAAAAATAACTTCTTTTTACTACAGCTATATTGTTTAAAGTTAGGTAGTACCATTGTGTTCTGAACAATAACTCGTATACTTATTCATGATATTTCGATATACACTGCAGTATTTTCAAAATCGTTAATATATTCACCTAGAACCCTGGAAGTATTTTCGTAAGCTTGCAAGAGGAAATCCGAAAAATAAGATTCGTGTTCTAGAACCAGACATATCCTAAAAAAAAAGGGCCTTTAATCAATTTTTTTTAATGAATGTATATATGCATTGGTGCATGTGCGTATGCATGAGAGCAT
>NC_090729.1:175150110-175152610 GCF_036898095.1 Palaemon carinicauda | reverse complement strand
TATTCTTGAAAACTTATAATCAAACGTCAAAATCCAATGTCTCAGAAGATAGTTTTAAACTTATTTCTCTCTATCTTCTTTAAGATATTGAACACGACACCTTTTAAAACTATCCTTATTTCAACTTGCCGTAACAAGGCTCTGAATGTTAATTAGATTAATCTTTTATGTATAATGTCCAAAAATTAGGTCACCATTAAGAAGACATTTCATCATTATAGGAATGGTAATGAGATGATTATCAGCTGCTAATCAATGCTTATGGCCGTAATTAAGCAAGTGTTGAATAGGAATTTATTCTCATCCAAGCCTTTAGCTTTAGGATTGATGTTTATCACCCAGGACATGATACAGTCCGTATTTATATTGACAACGGAACTGAGATTATAAATTCATTCATGTTACAATATACTGTAACGGCCGAGAGAAGGTTATGACTCAAAGACAGTATGAAAGCAACTGAGTGAGTTTATTGTAGAACACTCTCCTTTATATACAAAAGCTCAAAGCAACACGAAATTTCATGTTCAAAAACAGACACTGTTACAGATGAGAAAAACAGACATGTTTATTCTGGTTCTTTTTAGTGCGAGGGAAGAGCGAAGATACAAGCACAAAATGAACTATGTACGATCGTGTGACACACGGTTGGTACAATACAAATAAACACAGAAAAAGTTAAAACTGCAGTATTTCAGAGATTCAGTAGAATATCAGCGAATTACAGTTATGTTGCAATTGATACAACCTACATATCACCATTATAAGGAGAACAGGATATGGTAATTGGTAAAAAAGCCACCCATTATTAACCTAGTGTTTACAGGACAGGCCATACATTATAAATGGTGAATAATTCTAATTGTTATGCCAGAGACGTAATTTCAACACGCAACAATCTTTTCAATTTCTTCAGATAAAATGTTGCGAGTCATTTGCATATTTCTTGTTTGTTTGTTGTTATTGTTCCTTTTTCTTTCATATAATTGAGTTGTAAAAATACGGTTAAGGTGTCATTAGACATATAAGAATGACAATCTTATTCAAAAAGAGCAATGATGATAATACTTAACCAAAACTCATGAAACTTATTATAATTTTCATCGCAAAATCTTTCTCTCTCAATGTCACCCCATCTATTTGCTTCCTTTTTATGCCTATATTCACCTTCCTTTTGTATCTCTCTCTCTCTCTCTCTCTCTCTCTCTCTCTCTCTCTCTCTCTCTCTCTCTCTCTCTCTCTCTCACGATCAAATGTAAGATATTTGACTCTTCTAATGTTCGTCCTCCTTACGCGCTTTCGTTAAATCTGCTAGAAATCTTCCTTTCGAGGCAGCCTCACGAGTTGCTTCCCCTCCCCCCCCCCCCACCTCTTTCTCTCCTACAGCACCTCGATCACTTCAAAGATTAACTTTTGGCCCATTCTTACGAAGGAACAACTTTTTCTTTGAAAACTTTTCATTCGGCGAGAAATTTCATCTCTTCCTTTCAAAAAACCCCAGTGGCTTGGTCACTCTCGGTCCCGGCCGTCTTCCAGAGGTGCATGCATTGACGATGCTTCGTGTTACGTGACTTGAGTGTAAAGGAGATTAAGAATATATATGTGTATATACATATATATATATATATATATATATATATATATATATATATATATATATATATATATATATATGTATATATCTATCTACTATCTATCTATGTATCTATATATATATATATATAAATATATATATATATATATATATATATATATATATATATATATATATATATATATATATTTATATATATATATATATATATTTATATATATATATACAGTATATATATATATATATATATATATATATAGAAATATAGATAGATAGATAGAGAGAGATAGATAGATAGATAGATATATACATGTACATATATATACATATATATATATACATATGTATATATATACATATATATACATATATATATATATATATATATATATATATATATATATATATATATATTATATATATATATATATATATATTTATGTATATATATTTATATATATGTATATATATTTATATATATACATATGTATATATATATATATATATATATATATATATATATATATATATATATATTTATATATACGTATATATATTTATATATATACATATGTATATATATATATATATATATATATATATATATATATATATATATATATATATATATGAGTCTGTGTGTGTGCCCCTGTGCGCGCGCGCGTGCCAGGCTGATACAATTTAATATCCCGGAGTCCTTGTCACTTTTTTGTCTCCTCTTCCCCACCCCAAAACTCATTTTTTGTCTCCCAATTCCGAGCGTTTATCTTCTGTAATTTCCATACGACCAACAATCCATCCGGCTTCAAGTCCATTCCTCTCCCCTCTTTAAGCTCCCTTTATTATGTTTGCTCTCTTCTTCTTTATCTCTCTTCCCGTGTTCGTCTTTCTCTATCTTCTCCGCGA
>NC_090729.1:175135110-175137610 GCF_036898095.1 Palaemon carinicauda | reverse complement strand
GTGTGACAGGGTGTATTTCCTCAGAGCGAGGTGTACCAGGAATTCTTGAGTCCAACTGTACATACGTATATAACATACATATCAATAATACTCCTTTTCCCTTCAAGTTTTTAGATTGTTTAGATATGAGGTTGTTACCCTCACACCCTAAAAAGCGCTGGATGAGATCAAACACTATTGAAAAACTATATTATTCACTGCTTAAGAAGGTTAAAATGATAACAAGATCTTAATTAAAAATTATGAGAAAGAAAATAAAAAAACTGACCATATTATTATAGAATATTTCTTTTTATGTCCAGAATACAGAATATATTAACATACAAATGGCATACAGTTAAGTTAACAGAACTGCTAAACTAAGGAATAATAATTACTCTAAGTAGCCCAGGAAGCAGCTTGTCCTTTTTAACCCTTTCACCACTGGGACGTACAAAGGTACAGTTGACACGGAATTCCTGGCACTCCTCGCTCTGAGGAAGTGCACCCGGCTAGTGCGCGGCTAGTTCATGTGTGTCGCCTATCCCCCACCTGTGCCATATCTCCCTTACTCACCTCTCAGTAATGGTGAGACAGGGTGCAATTCCTCAGAGCGAAGTGTGCTAGAAATTCCTGTATCCAACTGTACATCTTTTACGGTCAAGTAATAGACAACCGAGACGTTAATTTTTTTTTTTTTTTTTTTTTTTTGCAATGTCGTTTTTTTCATTCCTTAGAGGCCACACTTACGGATATACCAAAAAGCCAAAATTTGTTAACTATGTTATATTAAACGCTTGAAACAATTCAGAAAAAAAATGGGAAAATCCATTAAAAAACGAGCTTACTTCAATCATCTTTTTCATTACTGCGGAGACTAGAACGAACTTGAAGTCACCTTATGTTGAAAAATAATATTTTACGAAATGGACTTAATTGCTTTTGACGATAGTTTCCAAGTAACGCATGCAAATTAAAAGAAAAACCTTAGAGTCCTTACAGATCATGGCTGGATATTTGCCAATCTCCTACTGGGGATGGAAAAAGTCTGCTTGTGGGATCTGGAGAGTTTCAGAAACTCTGTAAAAGAGATTAAGGCCAACCCCGAAGGATCTCATACTATTTCCCGCCCAATCTCGTCTTACCCTTCCTTCCCTCTGGCGGTGGTTTCGCGCACCTTGGTTAGGGGGGGGGGGTCTTTCTCCTCTTTGTACCCCTTCCGAATATTTAAGCAAATTTCATCTGAGATGATCCGTATGTCTGAGATATGATGTTTGGGTTTGGAAAATATCCAGAGCTCTCTCTCTCTCTCTCTCTCTCTCTCTCTCTCTCTCTCTCTCAGTACATTAATCATGAGAGAGAGAGAGAGACTCTCTCTCTCTCAGTACATTAATCATGAGAGAGAGAGAGAGAGAGAGAGAGAGAGAGAGAGAGAGAGAGAGTTGGGAATGTAGTTTATGTGTCAGATTAAGAAAAATACTCATTGTAAAAAGGCCCAAATAAAACAAAAGACATAACAATTTAAACAAATGTAATTTGAATGAAGGATACAATATCCTGGAATTAGGAATATAGGAGTATATTACTGGTAAATAAAAAGTAAAAAAAAAACAATTAAAATTTATATTTTTTTTTTTCTCGTGAATGTTTTGAAACTATGAAAATCTCAATGACCTATTAACTCCTTTATTTCTTTTCAATTTTCAAGTGCTAGTCTTATTTAAATGGTTTGTTCTGAATGCTAGTGTTTGCAAATTATCAATTGAGATTCTATTCATATAATGGAGAAGAATTTGCTAAGACACATTGTTGGATTTTTGTCACATTGTTTAGGTCATGCTGAACTCTTAACTATTAAGTCATGTTTTGATTTCCCAAGTATCTGTTTTAAAGGTCGCTTATGAATGGCAGAAGCAAGGGACAGTGATAATACCCTAGAGACTGAATATACATCCATATGATCAGCGGTCAAGCCCCCTCTCCATTCAAGCTAGGACCAGGGAGGCTCAGACAATGGCTGCTGAGGACTCAGCAGGTAGACCTATAGGCTCCCCCTAAACCCCCTATCCATAGCTCACAAGGATGATGAGGTTGAAGCGAGACTCGAACCCCAGTCAAGCAAAACGCTACACTTAAAAAACATAATTTAATCGGATATTCTCCGTAAAAATATACTGTTCTCAAACGTAATTCATTGAAATACAGGCAACCGTAATTTTAGCCTATTTTGTTATTATATTTTACGGGTTGTGGCCGTAATATCACTCCTTTACGTCATTATAGCCGTTTTTAAAACGGTAAAAAATCCTGGATTAAATGTTGCCAGACATTTACCGTTTTTTAATGCAAATTTTTAACAATGTAGGCAGGGACGTTTCCAATGGTGGTGTCACGGAAAATGATATTAATTGAAGGTTCCCTGTCCAATTAAAGACCATATTCAGTGCTAGTTGGCTCAACTTATAAAGTGATCAAAGGCTGATAGATATATTATGCTGCGGGCTTTGAATATAAAATTTGG
>NC_090729.1:175127610-175132610 GCF_036898095.1 Palaemon carinicauda | reverse complement strand
CGGAAAACTTTTCCCTCCCCGGCCGCTTTCTGCATGAGCGGATACGACAACTGCGCGGATTCCAGTCTCCGCTTTCTTTGTTTGTTTCCCTGGAAGAGTATCGTCTCGCCAATACGCTTCCAGGCCAGATAGAGCAATGGATGGAATTCCTTTTGTTCTTGCGAAGCTTCTCGTATAGGATTTCATTGTTCTTATCCCTAGATGCACGGCGATGAGATAATTATTATCCACGTTTTCAAGCGGAAGATGGCAGCATATACGGGTGCTATTTCTGATTTTGAATACGCACTACTTGGGTTTCCAAAATTCGCCAGAAAATAGCTAAATCTTTCCATAGGATATTATAATAATAAAGCGGGAGTTGTTTCTATATAGTTAAGTTTGGAAGAAAGACCCAAATAGAAAAGCACCATATATCGTGCTGGATTTGTCTAAAAGGCGTCAAATTGCCAATTGATGCCAAATATGAAAAAAGCGCCAAATTCTAAAAAAAAAAAAAAAAAAAAAAAACGCGTCACATCTAGCGCGAAGTCGCAGAAATGGCAACGCTGCCAGCATCCCGCATAGCTGGTTCCCCACCAGCATCCCCCGTCATTTCGTCTGTCGGCGCATATTAAGTAGTTTTTCCTACCGGAAACACACCGCTGTAAAATGTTATTAATCCCGGGAACCCCTGGAGTTCACGACAGGTGTTATGGAGCGTAAAAAGTGTAGGGATTTTGGTAAAACATTCCATCATGGAGGGAAGGAACGAAGGTAAAATTGGACAAAAACAAATTATGGCCGACTCCCGTTCCTGCTGATGCTTGGCCAAATTTATTTCATAAGAGGCTTAACTCTTGGTTGACTCAGAGACATTTTGTGTCTCGGTTTTTTATTCTATAAGATTTCGGCTTTAGGGATACATTTTTTAAATGCTTGAGGTTTGTGGGGGGTTTCTTCACTTTTAACGCATTATCTCTCTCTCTCTCTCTCTCTCTCTCTCTCTCTCTCTCTCTCTGAGTATAATAAAAAATCTTTATCTGTATGTAAAGCTGAATCTCATTCTCTCTCTATGATTAATGGGAATCAGTCTCTCTCTCTCTCTCTCTCTCTCTCTCTCTCTCTCTCTGAGTATAATAGAAATCTTTATCTGTAAGTAAAGCTGAATCTCATTCTCTCTTTATGACTAATGGAAATCAGTCTCTCTCTCTCTCTCTCTCTCTCTCTCTCTCTCTCTCAATCATACTTTTGTTTATTCTTCGTTGTTTACATCCTGTAGTTAAGTTATCAGTAATTTTCCAGCCTATTTGAATTTTCTTGTAATTATAAAGTTCAACTTCTCTCAAATTAATAGTTTTTTATACATCTGATATTTTTCATTTCATCATACAGACAAGTTTTAATTGGGATTTTTCAAATAAATTTGTTTTAACCTCGTATATGAAATTAGAGTAGTCATTTACCTTAACGCCCAAACTAATGAAGAAATTAAATTCAACCGCTCTAAACGATGCAAGTTTTCATAGTTTAAGAACTGCCATTTCTTATTAGGATTTGTGTAGATGTTATTACACACAGTATATATATATTCTCTCTCTCTCTCTCTCTCTCTCTCTCTCTCTCTCTCTCAAGTGCACTTTACACAAACAGCCTAGCACGCAGATAACACACACACAAACATACACACATACACACACACACACACACACACATATATATATATATATATATGTATATATATTTATATATATATTAATATATATATATATATATATATGTATATATATATATATATATATGTATATATACGTGTTTATACGAGCATGTGCGTACACACACACACACACGTATATATATATATATATATATACAACCTCTAGTAATATTGAAAAAGCCCATGTAATTACTTTCCAAAACTTAATTTCTTCTCCCCTGACATTTGTTGAGAAATGTGAAAGAGGTACGGAGAGCCCGCCCGACGAGCCAACGGAGCGCGGCACGGGGTCTCCCCCTAGGGAGGGGGGTGGGGGGGGGGTTGTCTGGAGAGGAAAGGCGAATCTTGGCAGGGAAAGGTAGGAGATCCCCAGAAGTTGGTCTTAATCTCTTCACCGAGTTTCTGAAACTCTCTCTCTCTCTCTCTCTCTCTCTCTCTCTCTCTCTCTCAGGATCCCGCAAGCAGACGTTTTCCTTCCCCGGGAAGGATGCTGGCAAGCATCATCCTCTGGGTTATAAGGGATGAATTTATTTTTGGTGAATCGGTGGAACTTCGAAAGTTCAAACTTGCAGCGAATGTTTTTATGTTGAATAGGCTGAATTAAATCTCCATTTTTATAGTTTACCTATGAAAGGTGTATTTTAGTGTTGTTATTGTTCTTAAAATAATTTGGTTTAAGTGTTCAGGACTTCTATTGTGGTTTATTTATTTCCCCATTTCCTTTCCTTACTCTGCTATTTTACCTGTTAGACCCCTTGGGCTTATAGCATCATGTTTTTCCAACTAGGGTTGTATCTTAGCAAGTAATAATAATAATAATAATAATAATAATAATAATAATAATAATAATAATAATAATAATAATAATAATAATAATAGTAGTAGTAGTAGTAGAAGTAGTAGTAGTAGTAGTAGAAGTAGTAGTAGTGGTAGTAGTAATAATAATAATAATAATAATAATAATATACGATTGGTACTAACATAGATCATTCTATTGTGCTTGAACGCATTTAATTTTTGTAGAATTTTTCATATTACTCTTTTATTAAATAGTTTGAATCGCTTTCTATGATTTAGATGTTAATAAAGGCCACCTTTGCTACCTGAGTTGATAACCCATGTCTCCGTATTAGGCAATTTTCCTGCCATGAATTTCTAAGAATGAGATATTTGTTAAAATATCGTCTTTAATGCTTATCTGTTCTTGATCCACATGAGAAGCTTTTGTCATCGATTTTTTTGTACAACGACGATATTGCCTTAAATTTAGTATGGGGAAATACCATTTCTGACTTTCGAGAACTGGTTCATTATTGATACTAAGAAAAAAAAATCTTTCTTTTGCACTAGAGGTTATTTGAATAAACTTTGAATCCAGATAATCGTTAAACCACATATATTCTGTTTGAAGATATCACAGATAATGCTCTTTGCATTAAATAAACTCTGGTGAAATCATATCTATATGATATGATAGAATGTTACAATAAAATTAAATGTCGTTAATATGGTATTTCTACAATATATTATTATCATTATAACGAACTACATAAAGATCAAGGATTTAGACCATGTTAGCAATCAATCATGGTAGCAATAGAATAGTTATGATATTCAAGTTTTGATATATGGTAAATTTTATTACCATTCATATGATTAACATCGATATCAAGTTCGCCAGATCGTAATGTTTGGCAGAAAGCGATACCATATCTATGCTTTTAGTTTAATCTTGAAAGAAATTTACCATCATATATTGTTGAATTATAAGTCATTTTTTAAACATCCCAGAAACTGTATAATGGATGAACTTTCTTCGTTAATATAAAAAAAAGAATAAAAAAAAAGTTTCCAACTGTGGCACATCAAGTTTCCGCTAAAAAATCCTCATTAGTAGCAATTTACATCTTCGAAAACTTGTCTTCCTATATCCAATGGGTTCGTTAGCTTTATTATGTAAGCTAATATGTCACAGTTATTTATAATATTCATATGTGCGTATTTACGTGTTCTTTTATCTATTATTTGGGATCTAGGGAAGAGGGCTGTTTTAATGGGATGTCACTGTCTTGGGTTAGAGTTCTCTTGCTTGAGGGTAAACGCGGGCACACTATTCTATCTTATTTCTCTTCCTCTTGTTTTGTTCAAGTTTTTATAGTTTATATATTTATTTCCTTTTTGTTACTGCTCTTAGAATATTTAATTTTCCTTGTTTCCTTTCCTCAATGGGATATTTTCCCTAATGGAGCCCCTTGGGGTTATAGCATCCTGGTTTTCCAACTAGGGTTGTAGCTTAGCAAGTAATGATGATAATAAGAGGCGATATCCATCACGAGAAGCGAATTGCTCTTTCGGATAAGGGAAGCATAAATATCGAACTCTCTTCCCTCTACAAAAACGTACAATTGCACAATAAACGGATCCAGCCGAGAAAACCAATCGATATAGATGTCGCTTTCGGTGAAATTCGAAATCAGAGGAATCCGAATCCCTTATCCGCCCTTGAGAATGGTTCAAATGAAGCTCGGAATATCAAATGTAGCGGAAAAGAGATTCGGAACCCCTATGGAGGATGTGGGTCGAGATTCTCTTTCCCTCGGGATCTCATGCGGAAGAGAATTGGCGTCTTATTTGCACTTGTGATTGATTCTTGTTTTAGGGAGAAAAAAAAAATAGATGGGATGCGCTCGTGTTGATGTTCTCTTCTTCTTCCGTAAAATTATTAGATTCTCTTACTGTGAAGGAAAACTATTTTATGGAGATAATCGATAATGGCTTTCATAATATGGGCGGTGTACTATAGTCAATTCTTTTTAGCGAGGCAGATTTGCACCGACTCGCAGGTGTGCCAATTTAGCTCGGTAAAGTTTCCTGATCGCTGATTGGTTGGACAAGTTAATGCTAACCAATCAGCGATGAGGAAACTTTTCCGAGCGAAAAGGGCACCCCTGCGAGTCGATGCAAATCTGCCTCATTAAAAAGAATTGACTGTAGTCTCTGCCAGAGCTGTTATTACTTGTATTTTATAAGGATTTATAGACTTTATAAAAGTTTCAAGGGTTCATGTACTTAGGTTATTGGGTCTATTACGAGTTGATAGAGCTTATGAAATGGATGGTGAATTATTGTTTTCTCGACAATCCGTGTCTACGGGGAAAGAACAAGATTTATCATTAATTTGAAGAAGGAATGAGAGAAATTTATAAGATGTTTATGCTGATAAGTATTTTGTTCAATAGAAACCTGAGATAGAAGATAAAAGATTAATTCATAGAAATTGAAAGTCACTAATTTCTCAAATTAA
>NC_090729.1:175047610-175122610 GCF_036898095.1 Palaemon carinicauda | reverse complement strand
TCTATTACCTAATAAAAAAAAAAGAAAAAAAAAACAAACTGAACAAACAAGTGTCAGTTATTTGGTTACAAACTTTCGCAGTTAGACAACTGCAACGGGAATGAGATAAATCTGTTTTTTATTTTTTCATTATTGTGAAGCGATCAGTCCTTGCATATCTGGAACGCTTTTGAAAATAAAAAAAAAACTGTGTTAATGAATACAGCTAATTTGAATTCATGGCCGGTCCGAATGTACATTGCAATCAAATCATGTTTACTTAGTTGTGAATGTTAAAGGTTTCTAGTGATATTTGTTTATACATATATATATATATATATATATATGTATATATATATTTATGTACAGTATGTATATATATATATATATATATTTGTTTAAACATGTATAAATTTCTATGCATGTTTATATAAATGTACAGTATATATATATATATATATATACACTGTATATATATATATATATATATACTGTATATATATATATATATATACTGTATATATATATATATATATGTGTGTGTGTGTGTGTGTGTGTGTGTGTATGTGTTAAACTGATGGTCTTCTCTGCAAATTGGTGATTTAAAAACTGAACAGCGTCAACAACACAAGGCGAACTCAACCCTGAAGAAATTGGAAACAAAAAGAGACCGCAGTTCTGAAATGCATTTAATGCTTAGAACCAATCCCATCGTGCTGTTTAATTTTCTTATATCCCGCTGAACTGAAAAAGAGACACTTTTCAAGTTATTCTTGTTGTATTCAATGATAATAGAATTAATTGTTATAATGATGATCTGTTGCTATATTAGTTAAAACAAAATTATTTTTGAAGTTTTTATAAAGAAAGTAGATAAAAGCATTTAATAGTTCAACCTTCCATATTGTTAATGGTGTAAGTAAAGACATTTCTATTGAATTATCTATATTTCATTTGTATTTATTTATAAGTTAATGTAAGTTTTCATCATTTTTAATAAATTTCATCCAACAAACTTCAAAAAGAATTCCTTGTGCATTTACGGTTTTAATTTTCATCAAGTGAGTAATGATTTTTAACTGCTTGAATGCAATTGCATTTATCTTCAGAAACTTGATTACGATAAGAGTAAAATTAATTGGAATTTTTTTTTTTTCTTTTTAGAAATGCCTGGTCCTCAATACATATTTCTTTAGGTTGAATGTTCATAAAATATACTGATGTATTCAGAAATTCCATTACTCTCTTTAGAATCCATTTTGTTTCGAGTAAATAGTTATTTAAGTAACACTGGAATTCTGAATATAGTAATGAAACTAATATAAACTGTTAATAGGTTTCGCTATCAACGCATTTTCAGAGGAATGTACTGTAACGTAATTCCTTCGATATACGCAAACAATAAAGCGTGAGGTATATAAACGCATGCGATTACATATAATTTTTTTTTCTCTATTTTCATCAACTCTTTGTCAGTTAAGAGAGTCTCTAAAATGTTAATTAAATTCCTTTCGAAATAAATAACATTGGATCTAGAAACAGCAAAGTAAAAGAATATAAGCAATAAGGGCGAAAATCCTAACTAAGACACAACGAAAAAAAAAAAAAAAATACATTAAGGGCTCTGTTAATTACATTAGAATGACTAACCTAACAAACGTGGTTTTAGAGACGTTATAATTAAAAACATTAAACGTTTGATGACGACATAAACTTCACATCATTCTTGTAGAATGAGGGTTAATTAGATTCAAATAGAGGAACTGGAGGACAATAAATGTACCCAAGTCGTTCTCTCCTTCAAGAGCAGTTACATCATAAAGGGCTAAATGTTCTTAAGATGACGGTGATATTGCCTTTAAACAAATTCTCTCCATGTCATCTCGGCGTCCACCGCTACCGAGCGGCACCGCAAAATGGAGAGATAGAAAGAGAGGAAGAGATAGCTTCTTACTTTGATATCTTTCAACGGGTGGAATAAACGTTCCCGGTGCCTTTACTCGGAAAAAAACGTTTACTTTTCTACATCAAAGGAAAACGCATAAAAGTCTTCCCAGACGTCCAATATGCTTGAAGGACCACGAAAAAAGTGGAACGGTAGGAGGTGGGTAGGAAGAGGTGTAGGAGGAGTCTAGATAGAATGGACTGAAAGTTGGGCGGTTCGAATCATCCATCATATTTCGATCTTACAACTGTTCGAATTACGACCTTCTTGGCTTAGGTTCAAACACCATTATGATGGGGAGTGCTTCCTAACGTAAAGGGATAGGATTCTTTGCTGAACTGTGACGTAGGTTAGCAGATATGTTTCGGAGTACAGCTTACATTCCTTTTAGTGGGTTTTGACATCCATTAATTTTTTGATATTCATTAATCTTTAAATAGAGCTAGTGCAGTACAATCGCGCTTGATCCCATAAACACATTGTTGATTCTAAAGTAAGGGGTGCTTTTAGAATATAAACGAAATACCTAGAGTCTGAGTATAGTCCTCCCTAGTTGAAAAAAACAGGAAGATATAAGCCCTACAGCTCCAGCAGGGAAAATAGCCCTGTGAGAAAAGGAAATAGGGAAGCCGATAGAATAGTGTGCTCTCAAGCAAAAGAACTCTAACCCAAAAAAGTGCAAGACCATGGTACAGAGGTTATGGCCCTACCAAAGACTAGAAAACAAATGTTTGATTTTGGAGTGTCCGTCTCTGAGAAGATCTGCTTACCATAGCTAAAGAGTCTTTTCTACCCTTCCCAAGTGGAAAGCAGCCACTGAACCATTACAGTTCAGTAGTTAACCTCTTGATTGAAGAAGAATTTTCGGTTATGCTAGTGCTGTCTGGTGTATGAGGAATGAGGAGAATGTGTAAAGAATAGGTCAGACAATTCAGTGTATGTGTATGCAGCGGAAAAATGAGCCCCAACCAAAGAGGGATCCAATATAGTTGTCTGGCCTGTCAGAGGACCAAATGACACTAGCGGTAGTATCTCAATGGGTGGCTGGTTCACTGGCCAACATACTACAGAATAATGTACAGATTATAGGCTACATAATTTTCTATTTTTTCATGTTTGAATGACAACAATCATGCATATATATATATATATATATATATATATATGCAGTTTGAATTATATAGCTTCTAAATCTCCAAGTCCTTGTGGCAGAGCTAAACACGATTAGTAGATTTGGAGGGGATTAAAGTTCGGATTTAGTATCAGTTAATCAACTACAATATATTCTTCTAATTACTGATTATTACTCAAGTTTGTGATTTGAGATCACAATATTTTTAGAACTTTCAATTCAGTGTATCCTTTTTGAGATTTCGTCTGCTAAAGATTACCGAACGTTAATAGTAAAAAACCATTCAGGTGTTCTTATGTCAAATCACTGAACTCTATTCTAAATTAATAATGATATTCATATCGTATGTTTTTAATATTTTTTCAATTATCTAAAGATTTATACATTAATCATTCCTCCAATATTGGAGATTTGATTGTATCTCATAATTATCCAAGTCCAGATTTCGTTTTGAAACTCTCATACGTATTATTATTATTATTATTATTATTATTATTATTATTATTATTATTATTATTATTATTATTATTATTATTATTATTATTATTACTTGCTAAGCGACAACCCTAGTTGGAAAAGCAGGATGCTATAAGCCCAGCGGGTCCAACTGGAAAAGTAGCCCAGTGAGGGAAGGAAACAAAGAAAAATAAAATATTTCAAGAATCCTAACAACATTGAAATATAGATATAGATTATAAAAACTTTAACAAAACAAGAGGAAGAGAAATAAGATAGAATAGTGTGCCCGAGCGTACCCTCAAGAAGCAAGGAAACTCTCATATGTATAGTGTATTTGAGATCTTAGGACAAATACATTTCAGTTATTTCATGATTCATATATTATAATATCTTATTGATTAAATTTCCATATAGGCTATCTAAGAAAAGTACGAATTACTATATATTCTTTAACCAAACATTTATGTTGTTGCCCAGAGTTGCTGGATGTCGCTAGCAGGGGTATTGTGCAATGCCTCTTTTGAGTATGGCAATATCAGATAAGCGAAAAACATGTATTCTAGTTTTCCTCTCTTAGATTAAAAAAAAAAAAGGCTTATTCAGTATTCAGTATAGATGTCAATGAGGTGCTACCACATATTTTTTTCCGCAGAACTGTGTACATAACGAGAGAGAGAGAGAGAGAGAGAGAGAGAGAGAGAGAGAGAGAGAGAGAGAGAGAATTTCCTCATGCTCATTATAGTAAATTGTATTTTCTTGTATTATTAAAGTCAATCTGTTCACCACTTTAGATGCAGGCTTAAGTATTGTCATAATATGGCTTCATATTTTTTAAGTAAAACACAACCAAACCTCTACAAAATAAATTAAAATAATATTTTTCCAATAGCATAACTTGATACTGACTTTATTATTAGCATTTTAACTACTAAATGTATATTTCATCCTATATTCTATAGGTTGACTAAATTTGAAATAATAAAACACCCGCTACCTTACTTTCGATGTTTACAATAAGCTGCTCTCTTCTTTCGAAATTCGAACTCTTTCTATATTTATCAATAATCACAATTTATTCTACTACTACCAATCTCGCTACTGCTTGTTCTAGTTCCAGTTTTTATCAGCAATTCAGTGTGTATTTTAATGAAATAGCACAGTCAAAATGATTACGATTGGGGAATATATAAGTAAAAAAAAAAATTGCCTGAACATTGTTGGAACCTTTTCGGAGGATGACAGCGGTTCCTGAACTCGGGAACAAAAATGTCCTGTTTCTCGATACTTGTTACTTTCAACTGGTGCAAATCTTCTGTTTTCCGCGAAGGTAAGGCTTTCATTGATGCGTAATAAGTTAATTGATATGCAAATGATTTTATAGTTGAAGTGGTCTTCTGTCTTGATGTGAAACTAGTCTGATAGAAGTGTATTTCATAGCCTAGACCTATATATTTCGAGACCTAGCAAATTCATGCTAGATTAGGCCCACCCTCAAAGTAAGCTTAATAGTAAGCTATTGATTTGCATAGGGCGTATTTAGGATTTTTAAAAATATGATAAAAGGCAGTAAAGCAGAGACGTAGAAGCAAATGGCGAAAACAAAATTCACAAAGATAATTTCAAAGATTCTCTTGTCAATATTGGGTGTCAAGTTGTTTTGACCTGCCATGTCGCAAACTACTACAATTTATGCTTTCTACCGTATCTACTTTTACCCTACCTACCCTTACTATACCTACTCATACCGTACCTACCCTCAGCACCCTTACCTAACCTACCCTTACACCTTATCTACCCCTTACACTTTTAACTATCCCCCCCCCCCCTTTACCTACCTTTGCCATACTTTCCTTAGCATCCTTAGCGTATATTTTATGCTCTCACCTTACCTTACCTTACCTTACCTACCCTTAGCTTACCTTACTTTACCCTACCTACCCTTACCTTACCTTGGCTTACCTTACCTTGGCTTACCTTACCTTACCTTGGCTTACCGTACTTTACCTTACCTTGGCTTACCGTACTTTACCTTACCTTACCTTGGCTTACCTTACTTTACCTAACCTACCCTTAGCTTAGCTCACCTTACCTTGCCTATCGTTAGCATACCTTACCTAACCTACCCTTAGCTTACCTTACCTACCCATAGCTTACCTTACCTACCCATAGCTTACCTTTCCTTACTTTACCAACCCTTAGCTTACCTTACCTACCCATAGCTTACCTTTCCTTACTTTACCAACCCTTAGCTTACCTAACCTTACCTAACCTATCCTCCCCTTACTTTACTTTTCTTGCCCCCACCTTACCTACCCTTACATAGCCTACCTAACCTTACTTTACTTACCTTAGCCCATCTCACTTCACTTCACCTCACTTCACTTCACCTTACCCTAGCTTATTTTATCTTGCCTTAGCTTAACTTAGCTACCCTACCCTACCCTACCCTACCCAACAATGTCATATTTTACCTTTAACTTATTTCAGTGAATATAGAATGAAAGTAAATTATCCTACAAGCTCATCTAATCCTTACCTGGCCTTGTGTGTTTCACAACTTAAGCTTATTTACAGTTTTGGGCAAGGATAAATAAAAGAAAAGCTTTCGACTATCTTGAATAGGAAACTTTGGCTAAGTGACCGTGGGTAGAAACACCTTGAACTTACATTATACATTGTTCAATTCAATTTTGTAAGGAAAGTTTTATATGCTATGAAAATGTAAGTAAAATAGTATTATATAGTGAAAGTTAGTAACTGATTAGTTTAAGAAGACTCGCCAATTTACAGAAATTCCACTGAAGCCATAAAGAGTTAGAAATTCAGTGCTGTGTAACTGTTTATTATTGAGTCTGGTACTGTTATTAAATGTATTGGGAGAAATAGACAGACAAAATATTGATATTGTGAAGTTGAACAGTTTGCGTAAATAGATATGTAAAGGTAATGGTATGAAATATTAAGATATGGTTAGGTACAGGTTTTTGTATGTTTGTATTAATCAATAAAAAATATGAACAATGACATATCCAAACTTTAATATTGTTGTTTGGAAAGGTGATGGTGTCTTATTGTTCATCAGTATTCGCGATTGCTTGTGAAAGTTTTTCTTGATTTTCCCTGACATATACATTATCTAAAATTAGAAATATTAGAATTAAACTGTGAAATTTGTTTAAATAAGTTCATACGTTTCCTCATTGTTTAAACTCGTTAGTTTCACTATTCTGTATTATGCCAAGATTGTTCCCTAAAAGAGTCGGTTGTAGCATCGGTGTTTTGCCAAAATTGCTAATAATACTAGTTTTCCCAACAACATGAATTCATCCCTAAAGCTGTGTTATGCCTAACCGATTGAAAATTATGAGCACTTAGACTTCAAGTTGATAGATGGGTTTATAGCAATACAATGAAGGTATCTGTTAAAATAACTATCATAAAAACGGTACAAATAGAGGTGAGGCAAAAACTACTTACTGAGTCATTTCCTTCTAATTTCTTTTAGTTATGACTTTATCACCCGTAACTTTGACTTTATAAAACCAATGTTGATTAGATTTAGATCTCATTGCTTGGAAGTTACAGAAAATTATTGCGAAGATTAAGTGGTTTTTGTGGGGCCCATCATCGGCATTCAAGTGAATTAATCAAGAGTTTGTTTGGGAGTTAAAAATATAATAGAAGACGACTTTTTTCTTGTGTAGATGTATGGTGGAATAGAACAGGAAACCGAAAACTTATTGATTCCACTTGGTGATTAATCAAGGAATATTGATACTCGTGTACCCAAGAGAAATCATTTTATCAAGGTGAATTGGGTAATTCAAAATGGAATGCCAATAAAGATTTTGCCCATGATGGGTATATGCACCTGTTAATAACTAATAACTTTCTCTAGATCCTGATACAGGTGCATATACACACAACATCGAAAGAATATGATCAGATATGGAGAAACACACTTTATTGCGGAGTAAAAAAGATAATCTTGTAGCTAATAACCTCTCTATATACTGTATGCTTATTTACCTGGTGAAAATATATTCAATAACAATTTTTATACCAAATATATTTTCTTATTTGACTTATACATATTTATTCATTCAACAGCACAGCAGCTCAACAAATTCCTGCTGGAAACAGCTACAGTATACCTCCACCTAACAATTAATAGTCAACGTAGCTACATAAAGAACAGAGTCTTCAACCTCCTAAACTTAGGTAAGGAATAATTTAAATTTGTTACACAAGTCAATGTTTTAATTATGGGTTTGTATGTGAAACAGTCATGGGATTTGAAGGGACTGTACCACCCGTGTGTCACACGATCATACATGGTAACGACATTGCTTTGTATCTATTATCCTTTTTGTCTTCGCTCTGACCTCGTACTAATAGCAACTTGTATTAACCTGTCTGCCTACTTCATTCTTAACTGTTAACACAACTGGTTGCCGGTTTGACAAGAAATAACATTTGTTCCGTAACTGGAATACAAACCACGCTATTTAATAGGGGGTATTACTTTCGGCGTAGCTGAAATGATGAGCCATTGATTTTTAACGAGGGTTTACTACCCACACCACTAGTTTGCTACCCCCTCCCTCTCACACACCTGTGCTTGAGCTCACTTTGCTCTCCGCTCGGATGGTAGTCGGACGTGTCCGCTCTCATCCTCCCGTCATTTGGCAGACATTTAAAGCTTTTGTCTTTTTCTTTTTCTAGTTATGTTTGTGAAGTTGGCCTCTGCGATTATGCGCACCTGCCCTGTGTTTCCCGACCGCCCCTGTGGAACATTCATGTCGGTGGTCGAGACCGATCCTCACGCTCTTTGTCCTTTGTGTAGGGGTCAACGGTGTGATAGCAACAACAGGTGTAGGGAGTGGTCTACCTCCCAGTGGGAGAGGTTTTCGCGACGACGGAAGAATAAGTCCAAATGGGATATTTCTCCTTCCAAGGTTTCTTTGAAAGGAGAAAAACCCAAGGCCTCTTCTTCCGTTGCCCAAACCTCCTCCGAAGCTCCCACTCGGTCGGTCTCTTTCGAGAGATCGTCAAGTGGTGCGCCACCCAGATATGCGCTCTAGTAGCTCGTCAGGCCCCATCAATAAACCCTAACACAGGGCATCAAGAGCGTATGCGCCAACACGCGCATACGTCCCAACAGGAGCACAGCTCCACTACGCGCTATGCACGCCCTCACGTACATACGCGCCCACGTTCTCCTGCGCGGCAGGCCTTGCCTGAGCCTAAGCCTACGCGCCCACTCCCAGCTGCGCGCCAACTCTCACCTGCCCCTAGCGCTCTCTTGCGTGCTGTCAACCTCCTGCGCGCCAGCCCTCTCCTACGCACCAGCGCTCTCCTACGCGCCAGCACTCTCCTACTCGCCAGCGATCTCCTGCGCGCCAGCGCTCTCCCGCTCGCCAGCGCTCTCCCGCTCGCCAGCTCCCACGCCCAGCAGTTAACTCTCCTGTGCACCAACAATCTACTGATCTGGGCGCTACTGGTAAGTCAACTAAACTGACCTCTCCCACGCGCCAGCCTTCTCCCGCACGCATCTGCGAGGATACGCGCGCGCGCCCCGCGCCCACTTGCCTATCCTCTCCTACAGATTCGCGCCCACGAGCATCACAGGCTTCAACTGCGCGCCCGCGCTCTAGGGGTCTTTCTCCTGCGTGCACACCCTACGACTGGTACAGGCACGCGCGAACTCTCGCCCGCGCACTCAACGCCTTGATCCTGCCCGTGCGCACCAACAGTCTCCCGCACGCGCTCTTGTGCGCCCACAGTCTCCCACACGCGCTCCTGTGCGCCATCAGTCTCCCGCGCGCCCACGCGCACGCCCGCAATCTCCCGCGCGCGAATCCCGGTATTCTCCCTCGCGCGAGCGTCAATATCCTCCCATGCGCGAGACTGCTGAAATACGCGCGGCAAGGTCGCCATCACCTCATTCCCCTCCCCGCAAGTGCATACCACCGTGCATTGTGGGAGAAGGGAAACATCTACAGGGGTCCAGGATCCCAAAGCCTTTTCAGGTGAACCCACCAATGATGAGAACTCCTCCCAGGGATCCTTCAATTCCTGTCCCTTCAAGGGGTATGTCTGACAGCGCGTCTGTCAGCCAACAGCCCGGGTTCGGTGCACTGATCAGAGCCATAACGCAGGCGTTCAAGCCTTTCTTCTCTGAATTAGGGCAAAGATCCATGGATGCTCCTACCCCTTTGAAGAGAAAAAGAGGACTTCCAGACGTGGTAACTTCTCCAAGGTCAAAACTGACTCCACGCAAACTTTCGAGGCAGGTTCCTTCCTTCCCCCAGACTGTCTCTCCTTCCCTTTCGGATGAAGATTACCCGTCCCCAGGGGAATCACGCAAGGAGAGACTTTCCCCCATCGCATCGATGAGGGAATCCTCTCCTCGTGCCAAGATGTCTTCTCAGGCGGAGACTGAAAGGAACATGCCATCCTCGTCAATGTTGAAGGCCTACCTCCTTCCCAGGAAGGAATCTAAGGACTCTAAAACATTGCTGAAGTCCTCTACTAGGACTAGAATGGAGCCAGCTAGCCACTCGGAGAACGTCCGCGACTCTCCCCAAGAAAAGCCTTTGGGGACAGAAGGAGACTTCGCTGCAAGTCCTACATCAGGAGGAGACCAACATGAGTCAGAACATGCGTTTTGGCAAGTTCTGACTCTAATGAGGGTTCTCAACGGGTTTTCCGACCCAGAGATCCCTTCTCGAGAGGGCAAGGACACAGTCTTGGACCATGCCTTTGGTACTCAGAAACCCTCCAAGACCAGTGCAGCACTGCCCTAGTCTCAAGGGGTTAAGAGTACCAGGGACAAGATCTCTCTACAGCTCTCCGAGATGTCCTCCTCCAACCGTTCCAGTGCCATCAACAAGCTCCTCCCACCTCTTCACGTACAGCAGAGGAGGTACTTCGAGATCCTTGAGGAGCCTTGTTTAGCTCTTCCTCTTCACCACTCGCTGGAAGAGCTTACCAGGGGAGTCCCTCTTGAGAGACTCTCCAACCAGCAGGTCTCATTCTCGGCGACTGAGATCCTTAACCAGGAAAAAGTTGCTGAGGATTTCTCCAAAGAACGTACAAGGAAAGCTATGGAGACCTTTCTTCTCTCAGGTACTCGCACAATCGAGTTTCTGGCCCACCAAGTCTCGAACTTGTGAGCAAATACCATTCTGAAACGTCGGGATGCAGTAGCTGAGAGATTCCATTAGAAGGTCCCTAGCACCTAGATCAATAGGCTCAGACATTCCTCTCTAGAGGGATCCATCTTGTTTGAGCCTAAGGATGTGGAACATGGTGCTGAGAGGTGGAGGAAGTCTCATCAAGACTCCCTTCTTCTTAGGGCTTTAACATCTAAGCCCAATAAGCCTCCAGCACCACAGCAGTCCTGTCCAGTCAAGACCGCTAGAACGACGACAGCAGCGAAGACCTTGGTGTCCAAGCCCTTTCCTGTCAAAGAAAGGAAAGGCAAAAATCCTAGAGGGAACAGCCAAGGCCGCAAACGCTAGGATAGGCAGTCCCCCTGTATGTTCACCAGTTGGGGGATGCCTACAAAACTGCTCAAACAGGTGGAAGCAACTCGGGGCCGATTCCTGGACAATCTCCATGATCAGTCTAGGATATCGCGTCCCGTTCATAACATCTGTACCTCCCCTGACGACGAATCCAGTGTCATTGAGCTCCCTTGCCATGGGATTACCTCCCCTGACGACGAATCCAGTGTCATTGAGCTCCCTTGCCATGGGATTGGCAAGGGGGCAAGCCCTTCGGGCAGAAGTCCAGACCCTGTTGAAAAAGAGCGCTCTCCAAGAGGTCCTCGACGAATCTCCAGGCTTCTTCAGTCGACTCTTTCTTGTAAAGAAGGCGTCTGGAGGCTGGAGACCAAGCATCGACCTCTCAGCTCTGAACAAGTTTGTCAAACAAACTCCATTCAGCATGGAGACGCGGACACGGTCAGACTAGCAGTGAGACCGCTAGACTTCATGTGCACATTGGACCTAAAGGACACATACTTCCAGATCCCAGTCCATCCGTCTTCAAGGAAGCACTTAAGATTCAGCCTAGACAACAAGGAATACCAGTTCAAGGTGCTGTGTTTCGGTCTCTCCACAGCACCACAGGTTTTCACCAGAGTATCACCCTAGTATCATCTTGGGCACACAGGATTGGCATCCGTCTCCTCCGTTATCTAGACGACTGGTTAATCCTAGCAGACTCGGTGTCATCCCTTCTTCATCACTGAAACAAACTTCTAAGACTTTGCCAAGATCTGGGGATCATGGTAAATCTCGAGAAGTCCTCACTGCTTCCCACTCTAAGACTGGTATACCTAGGCATGATTATAGACACCAATCTCCACAAAGCCTTCCCATCAGACGACAGGATAGCAAGGCTGAGGAAGGTCGCAAGGCCTTTTCTCAGACGAGAAGAACTTCCAGCCCAATCGTGGTTACGTCTCCTCGGTCACCTTTCATCACTGGCTCATCTAGTTCCCAACGGTTGCCTCGGAATGAGATCCCTCCAGTGGCAATTCAAGCCCCGGTAGAATCAAGCGTACGACTCCTCAGACATCCAGATCCCCATGGGACCTGCGGAACTGACGGATCTCCAGTGGTGGGTGGCAGACAAGAACCTACGAAAAGGAGTGGACCTTTTTGTCCTCCCCCGGATTTGATGCTGTTTTCGGACGCTTCAAAAAATGGGTGTGGGGCCCTCGTGCTGCACCACACGACCTCAGGCCTGTGGTCAGAGTCAGAAAAGTACCTCCATATAAATCTCCTAGAGATGAAGGCTATCTTTCTGGCCCTTCAACAGTTCCAACAGTACCTGGCAAGTCACTCTGTGGTGGTGATGAGCAACAACAACACAGTAGTGGTCTACGTCAACAAACAAGGACGTACTTTTTTGCAGCAACTATCTCATCTAGCAGTAGAAATACTGAGATGGGCCGAAATCCACGCGATACCACTATCGGCACGCTTCATTCCGGGCAAAAGGAATGTGCTCGCCGACAATCTGAGCAGAGCACCTCAGACAGTGAGTACCGAGTGGTCTTTGGATCATCTAGTAGCCAACAAAGTCCTGACTTTGTGGGGTTCTCCGACTGTGGACCTTTTCGCAACGGCCCTGAACTTCAGGCTCCCGCTGTACTGTTCCCAGTCCCAGACCCCAAGGCTCTCTGGCAAGATGCTTTCCAACAACAGTGGGACAACATCGACGTTTATGCCTTTCCCCCGTTCTGTCTGATGAGGAGAGTGCTCAACAAGACTAGAACATCGGTCAATCTTTCAATGACCCTTACAGCTCCGCTATGGCATCACGCGTAATGATTCCCAGACCTTCTGCAACTCCTAACGGAGCTACCAAGAGAACTCCCTCCACGACACAATCTACTCAAACAACCACATGCCAACATCTTCCACAAAGCCGTAGGTTCACCACGACGTCACGCATGGAGACTATCCAGCATCTCCTCTCTGAGAGAGGATTTTCGCAACAATTTGTTGTCAGGATGTCTGGACACCTGCGAAAGTCTTTGGCAGCAGTCTACCAGGCAAAGTGGAAAGTCTTCTGTGGTTGGTGTTGTGGAAGGGATATCTCTCCACTCGATGCCACTATTCCAACAATAGCGGAGTTCCTCGAGTATTTGCGTGATGAAATGCGCCTTTCAGTCACGACAGTGAAAGGCTATCGCTCAGCCTTAAGTCTAGTCTTCAGGCTGAAATGAGTGGACATTTCTCCATCACTAGAACTTTCTCTACTCATACGTTGTTATGAATTTACCTGCCCTCAGTCGGAAGTGAGACCTCCCCCATGGAACGTGGTTCGAGTTATCAGGTCTCTTAAGAGACCTCCCTATGAACCATTATGCCAGGCTTCAGATCGCCACCTAACCTGGAAGACGGTATTCCTACTAGCTTTGGCCTCCGCCCAGCGAGTCTGCGAACTTCTTGGTCTCTCGTATGACATCGCCCATTCAAGGGGATGGGGGAGGTAACGTTCAGCTTCGTCCCTGAGTTTATTGCTAAGACTCAAAATCCTGGAGTGGCGGATCCACGATTCGATTCCTTCCGGATTTCTAGTCTCCGTACTGTAACAGATGACCCAGACCATCTCTTACTATGCCCAGTAAGGAGCTTGAGGCTGTACCTCAAAAGAACAGCTGCAGCCCGTCCTCATGTGCCAGCACTATTCGTCAGCACAAGAAGGACTAAGAGGAGGGTCACCAAGAACACCATCTCTGCATGGATTGTAGGGTCATTGACCTGGCCTTGAATCCAGACCCTCCTCCGTTATGTCGCCCTAGAGCACATGATGTCAGGGGCATAGCTACGTCCCTGGCCTTCAAAAGAAATTTTTCAGTGACGCAGGTTCTTCAAGCTAGGGTGTGGAAACGTCAAACAACATTCATATCCCACTACCTGCAAGACGTGACCCACAGGAGACTCGATACGTTCGTTATCGGCCCTGTGGTGGCTGCACAACAGCTGGTTTAAAACCTCAAGCTCCTTATTGGACAAGTAGCAGAGGGTTGAGGGCATTGTTACCCAGTTTTAGTCAGCATGAATGAAAAGGTTTGATTGGCCCTTATTCTTTTCTTCATCATCCCCTCTCTTGGGGAAAGCAGCATCCTGGGTTCTCTGCATAGCTGACCTCAAACCACTGCAGGTAAACCATGCTCCCTTGTGTTCCTAGTATTGAGATCAATACTGTTGCGTCCCCATACCCTGACGAGGTGGTATTGGGAAAGTCTTAGTTTACAAGTTTCCATCTAAAGAACTTCAGAACAACTTCCTAGGACGAGTCACACTTCTTCATACATTCACACACAGCTTGCGTAGGCCGCAGTCCTTGCGTAGCAAGGTTCTAGCGAGGTGCAGGGACTCCTTATTTCTTGGGTGCTTACACACTCAAATAACGAGCCCCCGGGCAAAGCTAAAATTTTAGCCAGACTAGCTGAGATGTTCACCCTTCCTAATGGGTGAGTCACCCCTATTAAATAGCGTGGTTTGTGTTCCAGTTACGGAACAAATGACAAATTCGTAGATAATTTGTATTTTTCCTAACTATACAAACCTTAGCTATTTAACCAAACTTGCCTGCCAACCCTATCCCCCTTGAAGTCTTACCTCCAAGCAAAGTGAGCTCAAGCACAGGTGTGTGAGAGGGGGCCGGGTGGTAGCAAGCTACCCTCCCCTACCCCCGCTAACTAGCGGTGTGGGTAGTAAACCCTCGCTGAAAATTAATGGGTCGTCATTTCAGCTACGCCGAAAGTAATACCCCTATTAAATAGCTAAGGTTTGTATAGTTAGGAAAAATACAAATTATCTACGAACTTGTCATGTTTGTATTTTGTGACCTTACCGGGACCTAGTATGTATATATACTCGATGTGTCTGCAGTAAAGTTACTTAGTTGCATTCATCTCACCTTTGACTCACAACCTGCTCTTGGCCCATCACATTGGTAACCCCAGAGGTCAACTCGCTCCTCCTGCCTCCCCCCTCCTCACTGTTACTATGGCGGACTCCACGGAAGTTGGCACCGCCCCATTCAAACTTTCGTCGTTTGCCAGTGGAGAGGCGTTTGCTTGGTTTCAGCTCGCAGAAGTTCAGTTCCGCATCAAGGGCATGACTCGCTCAATCACCAAAGCAGATTATGTTCTCAGCAATACCCGAGGGCACCTTCCCGGAAATCTACGACTGGCTTTGTGAACAAGGAGACACCCCAATAGGGTATGACGCCAGCCGTCCGTATAGCAATTCTTTTTCAGCTCTCAACAACCATTGGGGGACCAAAGGGCTACGCTCATCCTCAGGGAAATTACCAGTTTCGCTAGCCTGCAACCTGCCACAAACTGCTCTCCTCATGAGGTGAACCTACTTCGTGCCCTTTGGGTACGCCGTTTACCCGAACCTGTACTCGCTGTCATACCTGATGTCGATAGTTTACCCATAAAGGACTTGATGACCAAAGCTGATGCCCTTATGGATAGCCACTTCACGACCTTCAAGACCTCCATCAACGCCTCAACTCCTGACGAAGAGGACACCTATTCAACGTCAACCAAAGCTGACGTGAATGCCGTAGGACACGTGACGTGCCGGAGCAGCAACAAAGCCACCCATCACCCAACACTCGCTCGCGCCCCACCCAACGACTTTTACAGCCACTTACTGCCGCCCATCGGCTGCAGGTTTGCTACTACCACTCCAGATTCGGGGCTGCCGCGAAGAAATGTGCCAAGGATTGTCAGAGGCCAAAAAAACGTGTAAGTAGGCCATCGCTCGTGGCGGTAGCCTCCCGTGTTTCTAATCTTTTCTTTTTACATGATGCAGGAACAGGCGTGCAATTTTTGGTAGACACGGTTGGTTGATTTTCACTTTTGCCAAGGGAACTCTTTAGGAAACGACGTAGTCTAAGTCTGCCAACGTCTGTCTGGTGGCTGCCAACGGATGGATCTGCGATACCCACCTACTGTTACGAGAACCTCACATTATCATTTGGAAACCGCAAATTTAATTGGAAGTTTCTCGTTGCTGACGTCACATTGCCAATCATCGGTGCAGATTTTCTCTCTCATTTCCACCTTCTGGTCGATGTCGCCCACCGACGATTGGTCAACGTAGACTCGTAATTGTCGACACCTTTTCAACCCGCCCCCTCCAACCTCGCTCTCCACATCAGCGCACCCACGGATGCCTACGCCCACCTCCTCACGTAGTACCCGGAGGTTTTTTGTCCAGAACTTCGCCAAATGCCCACGGCTCCTGCCAAACATGGTATTTATCACCATATCAAGACGACGGGACCCCCAGTCTTCGCCAAATTCAGATGTCTGGCACCCGATCGATTGGCAGCCTCCAGCCCATGGTAGTCACCTTTACACATCGTCCTGAAGAAAGACGGCTCGTTCCGTCCGTGTGGGGATTAAAGGCGCCTGAACATGCAAACAGAACCAGATCACTACCCTCTTCCAAACATCGCCGACATGACCTCCTACCTGCACAAAGCGAAGGTTTTCTCCACGCTCTACCTCCTGAAGGGGTATTATCAGGCGCTTATGAACCCAGAAGACATCTGCAAGACCACCATCACCACTCCCTTTGGTACATACACCTTCAATTACTCCTGTTTTGGCCTTCATAATGCTGGGGCCACTTTTTCCAGGTCTCATGGATAGCATCTTAGGGGACCTCCCCTTCTGTGTATGTTATGTGGACGACATACTTGTGTTCTCTTCCTCAAAAGAGGAACACCTCCGTCACCTGCGCATCGTGCTTGACCGCCTACAACAAGACGGCCTTGTAGTCTGGTTCGACAAGTGTACCTTTGGCGCCAACGAAGTGTCGTTCTTAGGGTACTGCATCACTCCTGAAGGAGTCCATCCCCTCCCTGAAAAGGTAGCAGCCATTCAGAACTTCCCCACACCCATGACCGTCAAAGCACTGCAGGAATTCTTGGGCATGACCAACTATTATCACTTCTGCCAGCCATTGCCGCCACTCTTGCTCCCCCCTACGCCTCCCTCAAGGACAAGCCAAAAGACCTGAAGTGGGGTCCCCTTCAAGAAGCGGCCTTCTGCAACGCAAAGAATGCCCTATCAACCACTGCTGCTCTCACTTTTCCTGTCCCACATGCCCCTCTCCATCTCCAACAGTGCCAGCGACATCGCTATTGGTGCACTACTCGAAAACAGGTGGTCAACGGCTCACCCCGCCCATTGGCCTTCTTCAGCAGAAAACTATCCAAAGCAGAATCGTGAATTGCTGGCGGTGCACTTGGATGTCCGTCACTTTCACCATTCCTTAGTAGGTACGCCCTTCGTCATTCGCACAGACCACGTACCTCTGGTGCATGCCTTCACTCGACAGTCTGACGTCTGGTCCGCTTGTCAACGCCGACATCTCTCTGCAGTGGCTGAATACAATTACACCGTTCAGCACGTCCTTGGGAAAATGAATCCCGTTGCCGATGTCTTGTCAAAAAACACGTTAGCCGTCGTTCCACTGGGATTGGATTACAACGCCTTGGCTGAAGCCCAACGACAGGATCCAGAGTATCAAGCATGTAGGACATCCTGCACATCCCTCTGTTGGGAAGACGTCACCCTCGACGACTCCAACACCACCCTCTGTGACGTCAGTACTTGTAGAATGTGACCATGGATTCCTGCTCCCATGCGCCAACAGGTGTTTGATTTCATTGACGGCCTTTCCCATCCTTCGCGCCGTTCTACTGCACAGCTACTGCAGATGAAGTTCGTTTGACACGGCATTACTAAGGATGCTAAGGATTGGGTCCGCGCCTTTACTTCTTACCAAACTTCCAAAGTACATCGACACAGATTCAGGAGTGGGTACTTTTCCTCAACCTCAGCGTCGTTTCACCCATATTCACGTAAACGTTGTAGGCTCTCTATCAACATCACAAGGGCATTGTTACCTGTTCACAGTCATCGACCACTCCACACGTTGGCCTGAAGCCATTCCCATGGAAACTGCAACGTTCGCCTCATGTACATCTGCCTTACTCTCAGGATGGATAGCAAGATTTGGTATCCCTGAGCATGTTACTTCTGACAAGGGTACCACTTTCACCTCTTAATTATGGACATCATTAGCGAATCTCCTGGGCATCATCCTACATCAGACAACTGCCTACAACCTTCCTGCCAATGGAATGGTTGAACGTTTTTATTGTACCCTCAAAGCAGCTTTTATGTCCTGCTGCAAGGACTCCAACTGGTTTACTCAGCTTCCCTGGGTCCTCTTGGGACTAAGGACCACTCCTAAAGACGTCCTGGACGTTTCACCAGCTGAAATGGTGTATGGCGACCCGTTGGTCGTCCCTGCGAATTTTTTCCTTCTGCAACCTCCTCTGACGATCTCCGGTGCATATGTCACGTCATGGGAAAATTTAGTCCATGCCGCCAGACTTACAAGCCCCCAGCAAAGCATCACATACCGACAGACTAGCACTCTGCAACACACGTCTTCCTATGCAATAACACTAGCAAGCCGCCGCTGACGCCCCCTTACACGGGCCCTTTCCTTGTGATCCGATGCAATTCTAAAGCATTCCTACTAAACATTCGTGGCAAAGAAGACTGGGTCTCCATTGATTGTCTAAAACCTGCTTATCTCCTGCCAGATGACCCGCCTACAGTTCACCTCTCTAGATCAGGGTGCCCTATTTAACATGTACAGTATGTCATTTTTAGGGGGGGAGTCATGTACCACCCGTGTGTCACACGATTGTACATAGTAACGACATTTCTCTTTCGTATATATTATCCTTTGCATCTTCGCTCTCCCCTGGCATTAACAGCAACTTGTATTAACCTGTCTGCCTACTTCATTGTTAACTGTTAACAGAACCGATTACCAGTTTACAAGAAATAGCATGTTTGTATTTTGTGACTTTCTTACCGGGACCTAGTGTGTATATATACTCGATGTGTCTGTAATAAAGTTACTCAGTTGCATTCATCTCGCCTTTGACTCACAACCTACTGTTGGCCCGTCACAGGCCATTCAAGGTAGGTGAAATCTCTCGGTAAATAAAGATAGATGTAGAATCCTAGGATAGGTCATTTGGGTGTGGTTATGGTAGTTAAAATACTTGTCAGTTTCTTTTTCTATATTTTCCCCAATCGGGAGACCATAGTTTCCCTGGAGAAACATAATTCATGACCTATACGTATTTGGATTAATTTGGTGTGATTCATTTATATATGGTACTAGTACTAGATGTATTACACTCGTTTCTTTTGTCCCACCTAATCCAAAAACTCAGTCTCACACTGGGATCTTCAATAATTATTTTCTATTTGTAAATTGTTAAAGAGCAGACATTAGTTCTAAAGTGTCATTTGCATATGTAAGTTTTATTACAATAGATTAACTGTTTAAGATATCTGGTTAGGGAGAAAAAGTGATTTTCCTTCCTATGAGAATACTGAGCATTGCATGATTATTTGGAAATCATTGCTTAGCATTCAGGATAAACATGAATCATTTGGATTTATGAAATTTTCCTCTTAGATCCCAGTACCAAGTCCAAGGAGACTATTCAAAAAGTCTTTTCAATTGTGGGCCAAAGGGATTCTGCAAAGGTCCCTCAATCTATATCTATATATATATATATATATATATATATATATATATATATATATATATATATATATATATATATATATATATATATATATATATATATATATATATATATATATACACACACACACATTGCGTCAGTTGAGATACATGGTAACTCTAATCCCCTCCGCTTAAACAGTGATACGTACCTTATATTTCTCTTTTAATTTAAATGTAAACAGTATTTCTCATAGTAGTACTGATAAACGTTGCAATTGCTCTCTCTCTCTCTCTCTCTCTCTCTCTCTCTCTCTCTCTCTCTCTCTCTCTCTCTCTCTCTCTCTCTCTCTCTCTAATTAATTAGTACTTAAGGGTTCGTCAGTTCTCACTGATTTTGTCATAGCTACTACAATAGCAGTAAACAACTCTCTGACCACATTTAGGTGCTTTTTTCTCTTGGCTATTCATAAAAAATGATTCTTCCGTCAAAATCGGCCATATTTTCCCCATTTTCAAAAGAAAAAACTTTAAGATAACAAAAATTTCCTATTTGGTTCCACATGTAGATAAACCAGTAAATGCCGAAACGTTAGTGCTTATCTTCAGTGCAGGTAGTGTAATTCATAGCGAATCATGGAGAGCATATAAAGATCTTATCTTTGATAGCCATGTACACCTATTTGTTAATCACTCAGAAAACTTTCCTGATAAAGGTGCAGTGCACATGCGAGATAAGGGTGCACATACCAACAATATTGAGAGGCGATGATAGGATACAGAGATACATTCATGGGTGTGAAATAAAAAGCAATATTTCAAGACATTCTTTTAAAGATGTTACTCTTTTGCTTTAGATAAGCTCCCCATACTCTAGTATGTCACGTGCTAGATCCCCACATGCTAGGTCACCATGCGCTAGATATTCATATGCTAAGGTTCCATGCTTAAGGTCCCCAATCATGAAGCACTCGCACCCAACCTTACCCGCAGATAGGTTTCCAAGCTCTTACTCACCTTCTGAGAGTTCATCACAATCATGCTCGCCCAGCTTTAGGGCCTCTAAATACAGGGTCTTCATGAGTTCGTACACCATGCACTCGTTCTCCTAGTGTTAGATTACAAGCTATGCCTTCACGTGAATGGTCTTCAGATGATTGTTCCATGTGAGAACATTCATCATTAAGGATTCTATACTTCCCCACTTCACACAACAGGACAGACAGGAACCCAACATCTTCATACAGGACATCCGGGTACTCTGAGTGATTGAGAGGCTAGAGCTTCCAGTCTATGTTCTCTCTCCTCTTTCCATTGCTCGAGGTCATTAGGATGAAGTTTAAAGTATCCAGATGTTTGAGATAGAAAACATCCATAGCCTCAGTATCCTACCCCTATGAGAGAAGGACAGGTATTCTGTTCTGGATATGCAATTAAGCAGGATAATGTCTCCCTCTCATGTAGAAGCTTTATCAGACTGTTATAATCTTCATCCCTTGTTGACAGACCGCCCAAGGACACACCTGTCAGTAGCTAACCTGTCGTCACATTCCCATGAGTCCTTCATGGTACAAGTCTTGGCCTTGTTATCCAAGAGATACACAATGGCAAATGACATAGCTCAGGCTATGTAGGAATCAAACTTAATTGCTGATCTTCCTGCTTCTTCATCATACCTTCCAGGTTCAGTCTTGAGTCCCAAGAGGAAACAGGCCACGCTGCAGGAATTACTCCCAGATCATGAAGAGACCTCCTTCCCCCTAGAGAAAAGGATTCAAGAGAAACCATTGACCCTTCAGCACCTGACTGGACCACCACAAGCAGAGACGGAAAATCCTGAGATGGAATCTACATTCATCAAGGACTTGCTTATCATCCAACACCCAATCGAAGACCTTTGGGAGGTAACTAGAACACCAGGATGACCTCCATTGGTCGTTGCTTTGTTGCCCCTTATGGTTTGAGACTCATCCTAAAGCTGCCGTGGTTAGAGCTTGCTCAAGTTGGTCTAGATAATGTAGATTCGGAGATCTCTGGTCTGAGGAACTTACTACGATTGAGTTACTCAAGAAAGATCTTTCTCCCACACGCTCCTATCAAAAAGGGTTCTATGTTTCCGAGAATGTTAGCCCTTCTCCACTTGCAGTTGATACTGCAGTGAAAAACCTGACACTAGGAACTTCTATTTATAGACTCGAGATAGGGGGAACCCTTTTATTGTCATCCTAATATTCTGCCATGGTAGCTACCTCCATGGCAAGCCTATATCTATATATATATATATATATATATATATATATATATATATATATATATATATATATATATATATATATGTATATATATATAGTATATACATATATATATATATATATATATATATATATATATATATATATATATATATATGTATATATATACATATAATATATATATATATATATATATATATATATATATATATATATATATATATATATACATATATATATATATATATATATATATATATATATATACATATATATATATATATATATATATATATATATATATATATATATATATATATATATATATATATATATATATATATCACAAAACTACTTATTTAATTTGAACACATTCGGCATTAAGAAAAAACATTTTATTATTATTACTATTATAATTATGATTATTATTATTATTATTATTATTATTATTATTATTATTATTATTATTATTATTATTATTACAAGGGACACTTCTTTTCCACTATCCTGGATGACCTCTGTCAATGTGTATGCGCTCGACCCCCTCTATCACTTCATCTTTTCTTGTGTCATATTCATCACCTGTTGCTGAGCCTTCGAAAGTGGAAGAGGTCCAATGCACATGATGACCAATCGGACCGAGTCTCGCGAGGCATTTACTGATTCCTCTACAAAGTTTTATGGGAGGAGCACCGCTGTACCAAAATCTGAACTTCCCTTGGAGAGTTTTCCAGTACAAAGTAGAGGAGCTCACTTTCCTATAATTAGTGTTAGATATCATACGAGATTAAGCACAAGAACTGCTGGCACCGGAACATTCCTGGGATGCTTTGGTGATGCCAAGGCTTTGAAAAACGTCGAGAGAACCATAGGTACGTACTGAGAATATACAGTATCCAATTGGGAAACCTATACTAGTACGTTCTCATCTCATACAAGAGGCTAGAGGTTTCATATCTGGAATGTTTCCTTTCCCGGGAATACATTTCATTACATTGTACTGGTCAGAACATTGGGAGCTGCCTTGTCCCTCTCCTGCCTCATAATTCTTCATATATGCCAACACTTCAAGGGAAAGCTATACTAGCACATTCTCATCTCATACAAGAGGCTAGAGGTTTCATATCTAGAATGCTTCCTTTCCAGGGAATATACTGTATTTCATTACATTGTACTGGCCAGGACATTGACAGCTGCCCTTGTCCCTCCCCTGCCTCACAATTCTTCATTTATGGCAACACTTCGAAAACATTGAGTGATTCACCATTACGTTCTGGAAATGTATACGCTTGGGCAATTTGATCCACGTACATTCTCCACTAATATGCAAGGCAAGAGGTTTTGTATCTGGAACCTTTCCTTCCAGAAGAATATGCTGCAGTATGTAGTACAGGTGTTCACACGCCTGCTATCACTGCTCTGCCTTGTAGGAGACAAAATATGTACACCCTCGTGCAGTATGATAGTTACTGCCATCATCCCTTTCCCACTTCTGAGAGTTACATAGAAGACAACCCAGAAGAAGGAGCGGGGTGGAGTGTATGATCATTACAAGAATGTAAGGACATTACCAGACCATCCCATCTCAACTGATCAATCTGATGATATGATTACCGGAGGCATGTTCACCATGCACGCAATCTCTATGATCTGTGCCTTCCATACGGCACAGGTCTTCACTTGCTCCATCACTGCATAAGTGACCTGTGTATGACTAGTCACTACGATAGATTTTCTACGCATATGCCAGACACCACACAGTCAGGCACCTTCCGATTATATCTATCATACCTGTCCTTCTTTGACTTTGTTTACAGAATGTCTGCCATATGCTTCATTCCAGCTTTTCCAGTCAATGGTACCAGTAAAAGAGGAACCTATGATCATTCACATTGTTTTTACGGGTTACAATATCTTCCTTTCACAATGTTAATTTTTTTTGCCAACTTCACGTCTGTTACCTTGAGAAAAACAGAAAGCAGTCTTATGATGCAGGGACAGTTTCAGTGACTTCCTTTTCTAACATGAAATGTATGAATTATGTGGCAGAGCTCTACATCACTGTTGTGTTGTCACTTTTTGCATATTGTAATGTTTGCTCTATGATTTAGTCTCTGACGTTCGAGGGACACTGCTGTTGGTGCACCTAATGCAGTGCAATTAAGGTATGAATTGAAAAACGGCCTTTCACAGTTTCCCTGTGGCCCCTACCTACTGTACATAATTTTTTTTACCCTTCTACCTGATCTTCATTCCACCCGCATTTCTTGTAACCATCTGTCCAATATTTATCAACTTTTCCTTATTATTGTATCTGAGCGATTTCCTCTATTTCATTTCGTGGATGAATGGCCTACGTGACCCTAGCAACGTGCCATATGACCACTATCAATAAATCACACATACAGTTCTCACTTTGTGTATCTGTTGGAATATATCAGTAGAAAAAAAACAAAGGCCAAGTAGATATTAAATGAATTATACCCCTTGTCTACCAACTCCCATTTTGGGCTGTTTTGTTGAACAATTAGTTGACACACACATCAATAGCAAGGACTAGTCAAGGTCTGAGAGTAGCTAAGGAAAATAATTCATCTATAATTGGCTTACTACAGTCCTTCAGAGAATTAATGCTCACTGGCTTCGAATTGAAGTAATAAATCAAATAGTTCATTGAAATAATTTCAGATAACTAAAGTATTTGAAAAGATTATATTTTCCATGTTTAGAATTCGTTCTGTGGGGTGAGCTAGTAACTCAATTTGCTTGCATTACAAATCAATTTTCCCCATCAAAAATACTTGAAGTGCCCTTAATCCGTTCCAACATTCAAAATGACATCCCGTTCTCTTATGTTTTGTGATATTTACTTTGGAAAATAAATTTCTAAATAAAAGATATTGTTTAAAAATATAATAGAAGGAGTATGTAAAGATATAAAACGTTTTTTGCAGTGTACTATGTTGGATATGTTCCTTGTTTAGAAATTAGGTTTGGTATGAAAGCACCAATCTCATATTATACATGGCTGCTACTATATTTTCGGATAACTAGCTAAGGTGATCTTTGTTTTATTCTTGTTTTATTCTATTTTTTTTCTTACAAATTCTGGTTATAAGTACTGTTCTTCCTTCAAATGTTAATTGTTGAAAAAACATCTCAGTATGTTCAAGTTTAAAGCTCAAAAGAGTCTGCTGTATTGCTTTTTAATGTATGAAGTTAAGCTAGTTATTCTAATGAAGGATAATCCTAAAAAGAGACTATTTATCAAATTAATTATCAAAATTCAGGCTATTACTTGAATTTGAAGAGCATTTGGAGTAAAGATATTTTCTTTTTCTTCCAGATGCGTTTATTTACCTGCACATTTAAAATTCAAAGCCGAAGCCAGTCAACAAAATACTTTATAATAGGCAACCCGATTCTCCTGATAATATGGAAAGGAGATGGAAGCCAAAGGAACGTTGATGGCACAAGATGAAATGAATCGTGTCTATATCGAAGCTGATAACAGCGACACTGGTTGTAAGATTCAACCGACATCAGTTTAAAGATAAGTTTAAATTTGATTATTTTTTCTCAGAAATTTACACTTCAGTTAGTTATAGATTAGGTAGTAAATATATATAGTAGGTAGCTTGTAAAGTGTACATTATAGTGTAGAACATGTACTATCGGAAAAAGTCTCGTATAGCAGAAATTCTCTGAAAGTGAGGTTGTTTTAAAATTATTTTTTGGTGAGATGGTAATAGATTTTGTCATTACTATACATTACTAGTTTTATGTCTAAGTTATGGTGTCATTCTAGGTATACAAATGTCTCCCAAAAGTAAATTCTCAAAAAGTCTTATCAGTGATGCAGTATCCACAGTAATGTAAGATTTGATATAGTATACTTCCATGTTATAGATTTTAAATACTGCCTTAGGGTCTTAAAATGCTATACAGTATTCCTTAAACCTGTAGTATGGTACTTGTCAAATAATTGCTAATTTTAATATTGCCTTGAAATTCATAACATTTTAGGGAAAACAATTGCATTGATTTTCTGCAAGTCTAGTATTTCACTTTACATACGCCCAAAACATAGGATATTCATAAATTGATTTGACTCGACACCCATTGTTTGATGTTTGAGGCGATTCCAGCTGCTTGATTACTATGGCAGGGTACATTTGATTGACATTACAAGTTTTTATTTCAGCTCTGAAGTATAACACTATCTGTCAATAGACCTAGACTTCTAGGTTCAATGGAAAATAACACAAACCAATCAATTTATCGAATTATTTTTAAGTGCCATCTTGCATAAACGTTATCATTTTACCAAACACCAAATGTTAGTTAAATTGTATTTTAAAGAACAGGTTTAATGAGAGATAATTTAATGTTCAGTTAAGAATTTGAATTTATAAATTTATCTAAGCTTTAACGTATTAATTATAAGGGAAATTTGTCATGTTCCATGCCTCCATCATACATGATTTTATTTTTGCAGAAAAAAAATTAAATCTTCAAGATAGAATAGAGTTCTACATAACGTTGTATTCATATGATACCGTATTAAGTGACATTAGAGGTGCCACGGAAAGTGTTAGAAATATTATTGTAGGACAGCTTTTGACTGAGAAATTCACACTGCTCTTTATCTGACGAGACTGTACAATTAATTCCCATTCATCACTTTTAGCGAAGTAATGTACATTTGCAAAAATTTTAATCTGAGGTCAGTCATCTTTACGCTTATGTATTGTTTTCATAAGAGAAGAAGGATATATAAAAATAAGTAATTGAGTCAGGTTGTTATATTTTGTTTATATAGTCTCAGGGGTAGGTGTTCAAAATAGCACTTCATAAGACCGATCCCTATAGCTTATATTAAGGGGAAGATGTTTATAAGTCTGATTACTATAGGTTTGTTAGTGTTTGGTTTGAGTAGATAATTAGCTTACATATATATATATATATATATATATATATATATATATATATATATATATATATATATATATATATATATATGATATATATATATACAGTATATATATATATATATATATATATATATATATATATATATATATATCATATATCATGTGTATATATATACAGTATATATATGTATATATATATATATATATATATATATATATATATATATATATATATATATATATATATATATATATATATATATACAGTATATATATATATATATATATATATATATATATATATATATATATATATATACAGTATATATATATATATATATATATATATATATATATATATATATATATATATCTCATATATCATATATATATATATATATATATATATATATATATATATATATATATATATATATATATATATATATCATATATCATTCATATATATATATATATATATATATATATATATATATCATATATATATATATATATATATATATATATATATATATATATATATATATATATATATATATATATATATATATATATATTGTATATGTGTGTTGGTGTGATCATTGAAAATACCTTATAAAATTATATGATAAAGATACCGTATTTCATGATGTAGTAATTCAGCTATCAGTTGTATTTACGAATAGGCAAATCTATGCTGGTTGTAGAAGAGTATCTTTGAGAATTTTGATAGTGGAAGTGAACAGCTATTCTAGATAGGGCGTATATTTATTCACGGTCTCTTTTCTTAGCATTTGAAACGTGCAAAAATGAAGTATACTTTGAAGAAAATCTTGCAATGATTATGAATTTTAAAGTTTGAAAGTTTTTATAATGTACATAAAAGTTATATAAAAGTAATTAATTGAATATTGAAATTTAAAATTTGTATAACGTAAATCTTTTGTAAATGCTACATTCTACTAGTTCATGTTATTCAATCTATAAACTTCAACAGGATATAATGATTGATAATTATCATTAATAACTTAATTACTTCCATATTGAAAAGCCTTGAGTTTTCTAGTATTCTAAATGTTACCCTTTCTCATACTTGAGTCCTTCCCTATAACTTCTAGACAAATTGGTGCATATCAATCGTTATATTAATTTGCATTTGTTAAAGCTAGTTTCCATCTAAGAACGTTATTTTTAGCAAACTCGCGAATCAAATCTGTTTTGTTTATATGAAATATAGATAATTTATTTATATCACATATTTTTATAAGCTGAGTGTAATTAACGCATGCGTGTTTGTGTTTATTAATTTTCATGGAAGAATAGCTATGAAAAGCAAAATTGTTTTTTGCTATAATCTCATTTATTAGCAGTTTTTATATATTTTGTTCTATGTTGGAGTTCGTCTATCAGAGCTTTCTATTTGTCCTAATTTGAAAGAGGAATAATTCATAAAATATTTCTTTTCAGGATAAAGTTGGTCGCTGGTTTGAGGTCAACAAATGATTGACGGTATACATAATGGTTAATGTCCATTAATCACAAGAACACTTCTCTTCTACTGTGCAAGTGGACTTCAGGATGTGTGATTTCAAGAAGAAATAATGGGTGTCGGGAGAATTTAACATTTTCAAAATTCTTGTTTAGATCTGTTTACAGTGAGGTTGGAAGTAACTTGATATTGCTTAATTCATCTGTTAAAGTTAGCTTTTAAGATTGAACTGCGAAAGTACGATTTTTCTGTAAGTCCTAAACCCCGTTGGTGTTTGTGCCATATAGTTTATTCTTTACATTATACTGATTAAGTCTTAACTCGTTAACGCTACAGTTAGTTTTTATTTATTTCAAGATTTAAACAAGGAACAGATCGTAAAATTAATTTATACATTATTTTATCTACGACTTGAAATATCATGGAATCATCACTTCAGCAACTTTGATCCCCATTTCAGTTTTTTGCTATCTCGTGTCATACTTAATTTACCAGAGGCCTCAATGTTACTGTAAATCTCACTCGTATTGTCATTAATTGAAAATTGGGCTTAAAAGTTGTTCGTATTTATGCGAGGTACAAGAATGTTGGTAATGCCTTGTAACGTTTCTAAGCTACCCGAATTTGTATTACCAGATAATTATTAGCCATAATTTCTATATAACATTTGAAGTGACACACACATGATCATAATACTATTATAAATCAGAAAATATATTAGTTAAACCTATTAGGACTAATATTCAATGGTTAGTTTTTCACAAACAAACGTTGTTGGTATCTTTAGTTAATTTTTTACGTAATTGTATATAATATTCAATCCGATTATATAGTGTAATGTATAATTTTGAAACGGTATATTACCCCCATAACATGATATTTCATCCTGGCTTCACTTAACATATTCACTTGTCCTAATGTTCAACTATTCCACAGTTAATTAGGTGAGGTCCTACTGGGTGATGATAGTTTTTTTTTTTTTTTTTTTTTTTTTTTTTTTTTTTATGATAGCGTGCGTTTGGTGTTACCTGTTGGTATCTATTTAAGGCCGATATATTGGAAGCTACTTGACAATTCCGGGTTTTTTATCCTGTGTTTTAGCTTATGACATTTTAAGGTTTTGTTTCTAACCTTACTTCCCCTTAGCTACTTGACAGTTCCGGGTAATGATCCAACGTTTTAGCTTGTGATATTTTAAGGTTTTGTTTCTTATTCTTAATTTCCATTAGCTACTTGACTTTACCTGTTTTTTTTTACCCAATTTCTTTAGCTTATGTCATTGTAAGGTTTTGTTTCTGTCCTTAATTTCCAATTGCTATATGACAATTACAGGTTTTTTACCCTGTGTTTTAGCTTAGGACATTTTAAGGTTTTGTTTCTATCCTTAATTTCTATTAGCTACCTGACAATTCTAGGTTTTTTTCCTGTGGTTTAGCTTATGCCATTGTAAGCTTTTGTTTCTATCCTTACATTCCATTTGGTAATTTATAATTCCCGGTTTTTTACCTTATGTTTTAGCTTATGATATTGAAGGTTTTGTTTTTATCCCTATTTTTCATTAGCTACTTGATAATTCCAGGTTTTTACCCTCTGTTCAAGTTTATGACAATGTAAGGGTTTCTTTTTATCTGTACTTTTCAGTAGCCCTTTCTAATGAATATCAGTTGGTCATTCAGCCTTTATGACCTAAAACCTGTGACGATAATTATGCTTTTTCAGCGTTCACTTACTAGATTCTGCATTTTTTATGGACCAAGTTTCTTCAGCAGTGATTTAGTTTCTCTCTTTGGTGTGAAGACTTTTTATGATGTTGAATAATCAGGAGAATTCTACATGCTATATATCATTCGGTTAAAACATACTTCTTACCTCATGTTGATTGACTGCTTTGAACATACTATGGTAAACTTTCCTTAAGCTTTAAAGTTTATATTGTTTATAACTATTTATAAACGAAGGTTCTGTCTGTCCAGAAAGTTATCCTCTTGAAGAATCTATATTTGGATACTTTAACAAAAATCTTCTGTAGTCTCTATTCATGAAACTTGTGGAAGGTTGATATTTTATCATTGGTTAATTGTCGATTGTTTGATAGATCTTAAGGAGTTAAGGCTTTCTACGAAATTCAGACTATTTACCTGGAATTTTTATTCCCAATCAAGTCCTCAGACACGATAATTTTGACTTTCACAAAATTTATTTCTCTTTTCATGATAGGTTTAATGTGTTTTTATATGAAAATTATGGATCTCACACAGATATAATTATGATTTGACACCTTGATTTTCTTTAGGTCTCGGTTTTTTTAAGCCTTCTGTTTGTCTCTTCTTTAAAGAACAGTTAAAATCACTTTGCTCCAAAGGCTACTGGAAGAATATATTGAAATTTAGGAGAAAAGTATTTAAATTTAATTCATAGTAATTCTAGATATCTGCAAAATAAAATATTTTGATAAAATCAATAGCAATCAATAACTAGTTCTTATTGATGATGCTAATTTCTCATGTTGGTTTCCTAGGATATTCACCCTTAGGACACCAGTATATCTATGTTTTTCTTCTTTGGGACTCATAATTAGTTGTAAGAAAAATGTAAGAAAACTCTGGAAACGGTTAAGATCTTTTTTGTATCAGACATTTGTTTATTTAGGACACCGCGTTGTCTATGAGTTACTTGCTCTTTATTTCTTGGTTCATTCAGTTATTCAGGACACTTCTTGGTCTTGGAAGTTATTCTGGACACTTTTATTTTTGGTGTTATTTAGAACGTCTATGGTGTTGTCTTGGGCACTCATTGAATAATGAAGTTATGAGATATTTCTTGATCTATAAGTTATCTGGAGCACTATATTTCCTATGGAATTATTTGGTGCATTCCTTTGTGTGTGTGGAGTTATCATCTACTTACCTTAATCTACTGAACTATTTTATGCACTCATTGGATATATTGTTTTATGAAACTCATTATTTTCTCGTTTCTATTCAAGAAATTCCTGGTTTTATTTTTTTCCAGTCACTCTTGTTTTCAAGAGTTTTTTTGTCATTCAGTTCTTCTTTCTTCTACAGCTTTCTTTCCAAGCTTTAGGTTCTAGATTTTTGTGAACCTTTAGGCTCCAGAGTTACCTGGTATTGCTCTGTGAAATAAGTTAAGATTGGTAAAATCTTTGTAATTGGTGGTTTTAAGATTTATACACATTTCTAATAATTTTACCTTAATTTTAGGGGGATATTTAAAAGAGAACTTCTGTATCAATAAAATTCAAGGTATATTGCTCACATGTAGCTTCTTAAGCTTCCCTTTCTGTGCTATCTGCCAAACTGTCATAAAACTGGCGAGAGATTTGCTTCATTCCCTTTAGTTTCTTAAATAAAAAGATATTAAAATCATAATATTCTGAATTTGTATATTGCCAGGGGGTTACTATAATTAACTTTTGCTTTCCTTTTATTAAAATAATGTATTCCCCCTTTTTTAAATTCTATGTTTTCTGAGAATGAGAACAAACTAGAATACTTCTTTTGATATATATGTTAAAGATGAAGAATAGTAAGGTATCTTGTAATTCTTATTTTTGATTTTGCGTGTAATTTTTGAAATACCTTTGACGTATTGCTTTGCCACAGTCTCTCTCTCTCTCTCTCTCTCTCTCTCTCTCTCTCTCTCTCTCTCTCTCTCTCTCTCTCTCTCTCCATTGAGGAACTTTAAAGTAAGAAAGAAGTAATAGAGAGGCTGGCTATTAAAACCTAATCGATTAAATTTTAAAGGAACTAATGAAATATAGTCAATGAACGTCAATTGAACAAAAAGATTATGAAACATGGATTGGGGAGACTAAAGTTCATAAGATTTAAGTTATTGTAAGGCTAGATATGAAATCAAATATATTATCAACTGAGGGGCGTAGTGCCATCAGTCTACCCCTGTTCAATCTCTTATCTCTTACTACAGTGTGACTGCAGGGATATCTTCAGGGGTACCCCACAGTTGCATTTGGTGACCCCTCAGGACCCAGCGCTGAGTTATATATCCTAAATCCAATCCAATCCTGAATATATTATGAAGTAAGGATAGCTGACAAGGTAAAAGAATGGTAGTGAATGAAAAATTAAGCCACGGTTTATTGATTAATGGAAATATAGAATATGTCAGTATAAGGGAAATAAAAAAGAAATATGAAATATTGGTGAAATAGTCAAGCTCACTAGATATTTGTGAAGGAAAATGCAGTCGGAATAAATTCTTATGATAAAGGTTATAAGTTCGGGTTTATGGAAGGGATTTGATAAAGTGTTTGTAAGCTTTTGGTAAATAGAAATAAGATATGGCAGGTGTTAGAATTAATTCCTAAAATTTTGATAGTTTATTTATGAATCACTAGGTGTAGACTCATGTCATGAAATAAAAGAATCTTTCGTTAATTAGGAGTTTTAGAAGGTGACTTCACCAAGCAGTTGATTACTGAAATACTTTTGTAGTGAATTGTATAGTTAGATGCTGATTTTAATTTAGGGGTAAATAAAACCTAGTTTAAAGTGTTTCGGGTTTGGGAAAGGCAGGGAGAAGACGTTGGAATCATATGGTTGTGCAGATAAAGGTGGATTTGTGTTTATGTATAAAATAGATGTGATATAAATTAGATGCATTTTGATGGCCACTTCAATGTAAAGCTCCTTTAATTTCCAGGTACTTTAAGTAATCTAGTAGTAATCTCTCTCTCTCTCTCTCTCTCTCTCTCTCTCTCTCTCTCTCTCTCTCTCTCTCTCTCTCTCTCTCTCTCTCTGCTACGTGAATATACCTTGAAGAATAACATGCTAATTATTAAATGTAATGGGAGATTTTTTACAAATTTTCTAATAAGTTTGAATTATGAAGTTCTCTTTTATCTTAACCTGATGCTCACCTCCAATTTCAGGGCTCCCACTCCCCATCCTTGATCCTTCCTTATCCCAAAATTTGGAAATGTTATAAAAAAAAAAACACTCGCCTCATATGGCTGAGAAGTCTCCCACTGCCCCCCTCCTCTTTGAGCATCAGCATTTGCCATTTTATTCCTCACCATAAAAAGGGCTAAAGGGTCCATGAGGTAGATCCTGATCTTGACTAGAGTAATACCTTGTTCTTTTAGACTGTTATTTTATTCCCCATGTACAGAGCTTGTTCATTCTTTTAGTGGTGTCTTGAGAGCTTTAGCTCAATGTGTTTACTTGAATATATTGTACTTGTCAAAGGTATTGGTAAACATGTTAGATTTTATTCTGCTTATTTATCCAGCTGTCTTGTCAGTGTAGGTTTTATCCTGACAGCTAAAGTCATGGAAAATTATTGCTGTGTTATGCCTTTGTTAACTTGCTCAAAAGCCTCAAATTCTTTAAGTTTGTAATGGTTTATCAGATTTGCTATAGATCTTTTTCAAATCAAATATTTCAAAATGTTTAAGAAGCTTGCATTGTAGGAGGTTATAATGTCAAATGTGCAGGTTTGGTACTAACATTTTCATTTTTAGAAATATTGTATACACTTATGTCAATGACAAATACGTAAAGAATTTTTATGAACTGTGTAATGTAAGTAGTGAAAAGTCTAATGTAAAAGGATTGTGATTCAATGTGCTCCAGACATGTTTATGATCTTTTTGAAGGTAATGTGTAATCAGTGGTAACTTATTTCCAAATTTTTCATGAAAGCTTAAAGTTCAAGTATAATTAAAATGTTAAAGATTAATGATAAGTGTGCTTAACGTAAGTGATTCAAGGAATTTGGTAAGAGAGTCATTTTTAAGTCTTGCATTTCCGAACCTTCTGTTATGGCGAGATATCTGGGCTCTGTGAAAAGGTGCACAGCTCGGTTCATAAACTCCACTTTGTTTCTTGTCTCGTGTCTTTTGGGCCCATGACATAAAGGAGGGATAAATAACACTTTAATCATTTTTAGATGAATTGTCTGTTAAAGTTTTTGAATCTTGGTTAGGTGATAGCTATCCAGGTGTGTTTTTAAAAGGTGGGAAAACTGATTTGGTATGAAGAATAGGTTTATAAATCATTGACAAATAATCGTGACAGGGTTTTGTGTTTTAAGTTTGAAATTTTCTGGATTTAGGGCAAAGATTATATTTTATTCCCTTACATTAGTCAAGATATGAATGTTCCATTTCCCTAAAATTTCTTTTCTTACGTATCCTCATAATCTGTGTTTTGAAAATACATTGATTTCTGGGTAGCCTTTTTTTGGTTAATGCAATGCTGATGTGCAGAAATATTCCTATCTTTAAACAGTTTCCTTCCTTATGGAAAATAACTAACTTTGTAAAAGACGTATTATTTATTTTACGCTTGCAGCATTTCAAAATAATTGGAATATTGTATTCAAAAGTTCGTTATCAGCCTAAATATAGATCATTCATAATCTAACAATCTTTATCGTTAGATGTCTTGACAATGCATAGAAATTGTAAGATTACTAGAGTATACACTAGATCGTGGGCAGATTCATAACTGCCATTTTTTGTGCAGCCACTTTAACTTTTGTTCGTTTGTTGATTGCCTGGCCTTTGGGGCAGTTTTTCTTTTTAATTAAAATGATAACTGGAATTAATTCTGTTTGAAACTAGCGTGAACTTTGACTAGAATGGTAATAATTAAAATACTTCACTGTCTGGACATAGTTATCAAAGTAATAACAAACCTTGTTTATTATTTGTAATGAATATCTTATAAAAAAAAAAGAAGGAAACGTAACAAATGAAATGAGAAATTAAAAAATTGTCATATTGAAAGAGAGTACAATTTGAAATCGTACAGTACAATAGTAAATGTTGTCCTTCTATGTCTCTTAAAGTTTTAATCTTGCCATAAAACAAGTACCCCTTTTAGTTCTTTGTCCTTAGGGGATCATCAGAGCTCACTCTGGCTAGAGTAGTTTAAGTATTAAATGGAGAATTGCACGATTAGATTAGAAATGATTGATAGAGCAGCAAAAGTCATTAAAATGAAGTATTGGCAATTGGATATTGCATAACCAAGCTACCTAATGTTACTTTTTTGTTCCACGAAGCAGTGAGATAGAGTAACTCACTCTCTCTCTCTCTCTCTCTCTCTCTCTCTCTCTCTCTCTCTCTCTCTCTCTCTCTCTCTCTCAAACACACACACACACACACACACACACACTCTCTCTCTCTCTCTCAAACACATACACATACACACACACACACACACACACTCTCTCTCTCTCTCAAACACATACACATACACACACACACACTCTCTCTCTCTCTCTCTCTCTCTCTCTCTCTCTCTCTCTCTCTCTCTCTCTCTCTCTCTCTCTCTCTCTCTCTCTCTCTCTCTCTCCCCAAGCACTTGGCTATACTGTATTCTTAAATTCAGTCCAATCTCCCTCTTTAGAAAAACTCTTATTACAGTATTCTCCTTTGTATAATTTTTCTTAAATTTTTGTTTGTTACTGCTAACGATCTCAATTGTTTTTAAGCCCCTTATACTCTCTAAGATCGTTATTAATCTCCCTTCAGTATAGCAATAGGATTAAAACCCAATATATTTTGATCCTTGATGTTAGTGTCTGATTTAAATGTGATGAAAATTTGCAAATATTAATTGCTGGGACTTTGTGCTATAAAAGTGTTTGGAATTCCACTGCAAAGAATGAGGGATTGTTATGCGAATATTGAGGTTTTGGTTTGGGATTCTTATGGAGAATTGAGGCCTACTTCCCTTCAATTGGTCTTATCTCATTGGGGGTAAGGGAAGTAACTTTTTGTTTACTTAAAGAAGTCTGACCGACAAGATTTTAGTTACAGCCTTTTTATGTAGATATGGGTACGAATTTGGATTACATGGTTTTTTTTTTTTTTTTTTTTTTTATGTAGAATTAGGGTGAGGGTTATATTGTAACTTACGAAATCGTAGCCTCTGAAGAAATTTCATTAACTAAGTGAAAAGGTGAACAAAGTTTTATTCATATAGTAAGTACAACAGCTAGTCAGCCCCAGCCATTAGCGAGCTTCAGTATTGAGTTGCATAAAAAAAAATCCTAGGGTGTATAATCCTCAGCCTCAGTAAGCAGAGAATGAAATGCAAATTTAATTTTTTCGTGTTCTAATCTTGAATATTAAGTTTTAGTATATGCTCTAGTATTATAGATTTTCTTAGATGACTATTTTTTTCACTTAAGAATTAGTTTTTATAGGAATTCATTTTAAAAAATGTAAGGTAAATTCTTTTCTCTATTTTAGAGTTTTGAGTCATTAATTGTGTGATTTGCGAACTATCCATTTGAAATAAGTGATAGCTTATTATGCTTTATTGTTCAAAGATATTTGAGTTTGATGTTTCCCTCTTTATTAGTGTATATTTTCCTAGAAATATAATTAACTTGTGTAGTAGTTATGACTTCTGGTCCCGTGTTTATTACGAAAAATTTTCTAGTTTTTCCTTATTTTGAATTAGAACACGCAATAAATTCATCATTATTAAATGTCATTATCTTGATGAACCGTTGTCCATTTTAGATTAAGTATTTGATAATCTTAAGTTATATTTGCCTTCGTTGGTTTTTCGTAGTACTTTACATTAAAGGGTATTTATGACCTCAGAGACATTCGTGTTCCGAACAACACTAAAATTACTATTTTTTTATTCAATATCTGTTCATCTTGTGCCGGTTTTCAGTAGAGAATATTTTATTCAGCCAACGTGATATCTGTCTGTCTCTTGTGTCGGAGCTCAATTTGGTAACTTTAAAAGAGAATTTTAAACGCAATTTCAGGTTGGATTAATCTAAAGTGTGTTAAAAAAAAACCTAGAAAGTATCAAATTATTTCATTTACTAAAAATAGCTTGTTCATAACTATTTTTACCGTAACTTGTAGTTATATATAGAATTTTACAGGATCTGCGTAAAATGCATAATAAAGAATCTTTGATTACTGGCTGAGGATATTATAGTAGAGGATAATAAACAGAGGATAGTACAGTAAAAGTTTATAAGATGGGTATAGTATCATAAATAATTATGAGACGATGATAGTATATTTAAGGGTTTGTATGGTGAGTATAGTATAATGTAGTGAGAGATTATAAGCTGAAGATAGTATAGCAATGGATTATAAGCTGAGGATAGTATGTAGTGTGGTTGACTATATTTATTTCTTAAGGTGTTTAAGCCCTATATCATATTTCTAGGGGTACTGTATATTTTTGGGCCATTGATCGTAAGCTATGTTTGTTTGTTTTTTAGAGTTATATTAACAGAATTAAAACTTAATATACCTCAAACTGTAGGTAAATATTCAATTAGAATCAAATTTTTCATAACACGTTATTTGCTAGTAAAAAGAAATCCATCATTAAAAGGTTATATTTTAGTCTTGGTTTTTATAAAATCTATTATTTTTATTAGAAGTGGGGGGTTAGCTTTTATAAAGGGTTTCAGGTTAAACTAGCGTCCCAGGGTTGCTTATCGTAGGGGGTTAGGCCTAGTATTTGAAAACTTTATTACATAGCTAACTAAAGTGATTTAGGTGTCCACGTGTAAGATGAATGCGTACTTCGGTCCGATCTGACTGTCTGCTGGGAGGAGTAGCAAGGATGGTCAGGGCAGTAGTCTTGCACGGCTCTTCTCTTTTACCCGACTCAATTATGTGCATGGAATGGGACGAGACTGGGAGGCACCTTGGCATTTGTGAATCTTGTCTGCTTTTGACCGAGCTTGGGGTGTCTGTAGTAATGGATCGTTCTGAAATTGCACAAAGGCTTGAAAATGACCCTTCTTACCACATTTGGATTTTGTGTTTATTCTCCACTTTAAAAATAATAATGTTTTTTTTTAATGTATAGTTCATTAAAGGATTAACGTAACTATAATCGCTGGAATCGGCCTTATAATGATGTAAAAGATAATATAAATGTTTTACCATTTAACTTCAGGAGAGCTCCAAACTATTCCTGAAGTCTTTGAATTACAATCCAGATATCATTGTTTGTAAAATTATCAATAAAATATAAAAAAAAAAAAAAAAAAAAAGGAAAAGGAAAGCATTCAAGGGCCTAGTAACATTGCCTCATCTGAAGAAATCTGCATTAAGTTTCTGGTTACTAGGTGGGATAGGGGATGGCCTTGGTGGGCTTTCCATTTTCTTTTTTTATTTTATTAATAATTTTATCTTTCTGTTAGAGAAAGCACTACTTACTTACTCAATGATGAAATATGTAACCTGGAATCCTTTAAACGCATGTTGTCAATAAGAGAGTAAATGGACAGAGGCCGGGATATCAAAGAAAACGGGTTGTTTTGTCATGTAGAGCACCATATTGGATGAAGGGTGACTTACCTAAGAGCAATTCTTTGCCAATCATGAACTTACTGCATAACAAACGCTAAGTTTTCTTTGAATCAGGGCGTTTAAAGCTTTCAGAAAATGTTTTCAAAAATTTTATATGTATTTGTCATTGTCTTCATAGTGTATGTATTTCAATTATATAACTAAACTGAAACCTGTCTCATGTTTGACATTCAATCTTCTGCAATAAAAGTCTTTAACGAATTTCTAAGTTTTTCTTCAGCCATAATGTGTTAATTGGAAGGTTCAAGTACATTAAGTATACTTTTTGTACCTATAATTTTGCTTTAATAGCTCTAAGATTTAATAAGAGGCTTTTGAGGAATATTAACTAATGGAAGTAACAAGTCTATATTATCATGACTTTAGTCGTGGAAAAACCTACTTAACAGACCGCTGGATTAATAAGTGGACTTTAGTCCAACATGAAATACCGAGCTATCTTGACTTTGTACTTTATATTCATAAAATACTGAGAGACACCATTGCTACTCTCAGCCCCTCAGACGGGGCGGGAGGGGGTGAACAAACTCTTAATTAGGGGCATAGATAACACTCTAAATGGACAAGTGACTAGTTAGGAGAGAGGACTATTTCATGAGCCTTTCAGCTCCTTTTTCGTGGGGAATAAGGCATTTGCTGGTACTAGAAGGGGCAGGGGGGCGTCTAGGGAGAATACTCGGCCATATGAGGCTAATATAAGGAGAACACTTCATGTCATTGCATTTTATTTTTATTTTTTGTATTTCAAGTTTTCTGTTTCACGTTTTCTTTTCATATATATATATATATATATATATCTTTTTCTTATTATGTACCAGGGAAACTAAATTAAAGAAGTAATACCATTAATATGAGTTTTATTTCGGAATTCTTATGTTGATACAATTGTATATATATTTTTTTTTTACAATGTTTGAATATGGTAAATATCATAAGTTCATATTTTCATGGTTATACTAAAAGTATACCATTTTAAATTATTTCAAATATTCTTATTTGGTGAATGATACACTACTCAATAATGTCTATTGCCTAAGAAAAATTGGTATGGACGAAAATACTTAGATACAAAGAGCAAGGGTCCTGAATGATATTTCATGGCAAAAAAAAAAAAAAAAAAATGACATTTCACTGCTAATCGCATAACTATATATATTGAATGGGTAGAGGTCGGTGTACCAATATTTGGAGGTCAGTGGTCAGTAATATACACATTACTGACTTAAAGCCATTTCTTGGGTTCATTATAGTTAGCTCTCTGAATATAATGAACCTAAGATATCACTAACTTACTCAGTAATGTCTATATTACTAACCACTGACCTGCAAAACTTGGATCATCGCACTCTACTTATTCAATTAATAGTTATACGATTAACAGTGAAATTTCGCATTTTTTTTTTTTTTTTTTTGCAATTTATCATTCAGGACCATTGCCCTTGTATCCAAGTATTTTCGTCCATACCAATGTTTCTTATACAATAGACATTATGATGTAGCGTCTATTATTTACAACAGAATATTTGAAATAATTAAAAAAATATACAGTTATGAGTTATACAAGCATCTCATGTTTCAAATAAGTGTGAATGATTAATATTTGTATCGAATTAAGTCACAAATGACAAAATAGAATTTCATTGTATATAAAATGCAACTGGTTTTAAGCCTTTGATATTTGCTTCTCTACCTACACGTGAAACAAACCCAGATTTACCAATTTCAATTCACATCCTATTCATATGCAAGTTATTAGATTTGCAAAGCAATTTTACCTATAAAACTATTTTCAATAGGTTTAAAAGATATAATCTACATTTCTATCGCAAATTTTCACCCACAATATTACTTTCTCTTTAAATGTCATATTTTACAATTGCTAACCTATAAAATACCTTAAAATGCTATTTTGAAAGGAATCTCCCAAACATTTATCAAATTATTTTAGGAAACCCATTTTTTTTCCTTTGCGCTTCCCATTATCCCAAGTAATTGATCAAAACCTAACTATTTTCCTCCGAAGCTGTCTTGAAATTCCTCCCTTCCTATATGCATTTATTTTTAGCTTACGTATCAAGAACCAGATGTGTCTGGTCATTCTCTTTACAAAATATTAACTTCGAACCTTTCATAAGAAATTACTTCTATAAGTTTTTCGTGAATAATCTTGAGGTTTTACAATATTCCACTCTTAGAACATCTGCTTTAAGAATGATTCCATGATTGTTGGTTTAAAACTACTTCACCGAGGGTATCCTCCTCCTAAGACACTCATGACAAAAACTAACGCTTCCTTGGAACTCAAAATGTAATTGCTATTCCTTTCTTACAACCTTTTAACATGATTCTTATTTGTAAAATGCTTCAAATATAATTATTATTAACTAAATAGTCTACATTCTAGATTAGAATACTAGGTTATTAGTTGCATCTTTTGTATAATGAATATGCAAAGCTCGAAACCAGTGCACAAGAGATTTTCTTTTTAATAACTATTTTGTCATTCTAATGTTTTGAAACAGACAGAGTTTCACTGGATTAAAAAAAAAAAAAAAAAAAAAAAAAAAAAAAAAAAAAAAAAAAAAGAGTTCTGATACTGTAAACAAGCATTTGTAATGGTATATGGGACCAGAATAATTAAAATATTGGTATTTTGGGAAAATTGTAAATTTAGCAAAAATTACTAGAATATAAATTTCGAGTTTAAACTTGAATAAACACCTTGAGAGATGTTTCCAAACATAAACTTATTTTTAAAGCTATGTTTTATTGTGGATATAACCTTGATTCGAAGATATGAGAGAGAGAGAGAGAGAGAGAGAGAGAGAGAGAGAGAGAGAGAGAGAGAGAGAGAGAGAGAGAGAGAGAGAGAGATATTATATTAGGCTTCTAAAGTTTAGCAATTCAGTAGTGATTATATTAGTCTTAGTAATACTGATTACATTAGCCTTTTAATGCTTACTAATACTATTCAAGACATAACTGATACCCTTCAAAAATATTTAAAATTAGTCTATTCATTACTTTCCCTGCTTCAATTACACAAAATAAATGAATTACACAATACGTAAACCCATCTAATAAATCAAAAGCGAAATCTTTATAGAGCATACTTGGTTCTCACTTCGAGTGAAATATATGAAAAATAATTCTGGTACTGGTGCTTTATATGATGTTTTCAGTTAAGCAACATATCTGAAATTATTGTTAAGAAGGACCTATTGCGGTTATTTTGAAACAAAATAGAAAATCCTTTATTTTTTATTTAGTATATCTATATTAAGTGTTGATTGCTAGGATATGATAAAGCTATTCTCCCCCCCCCCCCCCAAGAAAAATGGGTGACAGCTAGTTTTTTTTTTTTTTTTTTTTTTGGTCCAACGGCTGCTATCTTGAGCAAATCTGCTTATACTGTACAGTACCTTTTCAGTGAACACAAGCTAAATTCAATGTTGTGTAAAAGAAAATTCAACGATAATTGCTAACAAAGAGGACAGTCGAATGGGCTTAAATGTTATATATATATATATATATATATATATATATATATATATATATATATATATATATATATATATATATATAGAGAGAGAGAGAGAGAGAGAGAGAGAGAGAGAGAGAGAGAGAGAGAGAGAGAGAGAGAGAGAGATGAAATAATATTCATAGTAAAAATAGTGTTATAGGTTATATTCACATGCAATTAATGTGCTGTAATATACAGATTGTAGAATGAATTTGAATTGGTAAAAAATAAAGAAAGTTAAATTTCCTCTCAATGACATTTAGATTACTTGTTTACAGTACTTTAATTCTAAAAATTATACGATCTACAAATATATCAAGAGGTCCAGAAGAAATTTCCATTTGATATAAAACTACTTCACTGATGGTTTCCTTCTCGTAAGAATATCATGGTAAAGCTAAAGTTTCCCTAGAACTCAAATGTAATTACTCTTCCTTTCATAAATTCTTTTAATGTAATTCAAATTTGTAAAAAGCTCCTAACTACATCTTATTAACTATATAGTCTATGTAACATATGAGGCAGTTAGTTGCATCTTTTGTATAATGAATATGCAAAGCTTAAAACCAGTGCACAAGAGATTTTATCCTTTTAATAACAATTTTGTCATTCTAATATTATGAAACAAATACCCTTTCACTGCATTAAAAATAAAATCATAGTGTAAATAAGCATTTATAATGTTGTGTGTGACCAGAATAATCAAAATATTGATATTTTTGGAAAATGATTAATTTAGCAAAAATTACTAAAATAAATACATTTTGAGATTAAACTTAGAAAAACCCTGGGAAAAACTTTCCAAACAATGAACTTTTGAAGCTACTATTTCTTTTGCTGTGTCTATAACCTTGATTCCAATGTATGAGAGAGAGAGAGAGAGAGAGAGAGAGAGAGAGAGAGAGAGAGAGAGAGAGAGAGAGAGAGAGAGAGAGAGTATTATATTAGCCTACTAATGGTTGCTAATAACATTTAAGACCTTAATACAGTGATTCCCTTCACAAATATTCAAAATTATTCTATTCTATTCATCACTTTCATTGCTTCAATTACACAAGATAAATGCATCAGTTACTCTCACAATATGTAAACTCATTTAATACGTAAATATTAAAGGAATATCTTTACTTGGTTCTCCCCCTTAAGTGAAATATATGAAAAACAATTCTAGTACTGGGATTTATACAGTAGGAATTTTTCGTTAAGCAACATTTCATTATTGAAAGGGAAATATTGCAGTTATTTTGAAACAAAATAGAAAGTCATCCATTACTAAATTACTACTCCTATATTACGTGCCGATTGCTAGGATATGATAAAAGCTATCTTCCCCACAATTCCCAAGAAAAACAAGACGACTGAACAGCAATGGCGCAATATGGCTAATAAGAGCAGATTTTTTTGTCTTGCTTGAAGGTACACTCGGGCACACTATTCTATCTAATTTCTCTTCCTCTTATTTTGTTAAAGTATCTATAATTTATATAGGAAATATTTATTTTAATGTTACTGTTTTTAAAATATATAATTTTTCCTTGTTTCCTTTCCTCACTGGGCTATTTTCCCTGTTGGGGGCCCTGGACTTATAGTATCCTGCTATTCCAACTAGGGTTGTAGCTTAGCAAATAATAATAATAATAATAATAATAATAATAATAATAATAATAATAATAATAATAATAATAATATCTTGACCAAATTTGCTTATACAGTACCTTTCAAGTGAACATAGGCTTAGATTCGACGTTGTGTAAAAGAAACACCATTGACCGTTGCTAATAAAAAAAAAAAGAGAGCAGTCTTGAAAGACAGATGAAATTGTATATACTGTATAGATAAAGATGAAATAATATCCAGAGTGTTGAAATGATTAGTTATAAGTTATATTCACATGCAATTAATGTACTTGAATATACAGATTATGGAATGAATTTGAATCAATAACTAAAAACAGAGGATTAAGGTTAATTTCCTCTTTGTCCCACATTTGGATAACTTGATTACAGTACTTTACTTCTAATAATTATAAGATCTAGAAGTATGCTGAGAGTTTCAGAGAAAATTTACATTTGTTTTAATTGCTAGTTAAGAGAAATTAAATACTTTCTACTGGACTGGATAGTTAATAGTTCTAATCATTAAATTCCTGGCTTCCAAAATCAAAAGACACTTTGATAAACTAGAGTAAATTTGGCAATATCATTGCTATAAGAATTTTTATTAGTTAGTTACTGTAACTCTAATCGTTTTTTTATCTTCAATTAGTGATTGCTACTGAACCTCTGGCATATAAATGGAGTGACCATCGTGACATATAACCGCCCAAAATCTGGTTAGCCTAATTGACCTTTTAAAGATATTTTCGGTACAAAAAATTGATGAAAGATTGGCTGCTTCAGTTGAGACGATTCGTTGCTCCTTGTAAAATCATAATTAAATCAATTCAACTTATAATCTTTTCTTCTTCCATCGAAACTTTTCAGAATGTTTTGCTGTAGTAAACCACAGATTTGCTGCTGATCTTCATCTTGATGTCATAAGGAACGTCTCATAATACTGTCGTTTTAAGCATTAGGCTATAAATATATTTTTTTTTCACGTTTCATGATTCAGCCCTGAAAAATAAAAAATAAAATTATCAAACATATATATAATTCTTAAACATTTTACAGTGTCCTTCAAAAACATGATGGCTATAATTGTCGTAAAATATTCTGCACGATAATCTATGAAGAATATAGATTATAATGTATTAAATATGAAATATTGGAAATGACAAACTAGACAGTCCATGACTTTTATAATAGCAAATATAACATCCGAGAGCATGTCTTGTAAAATGGAGAAATATTACCTTCACTACAATAATCGAATGACTAACAGGAGCTTTCCTAATCCTTCCAATAATCCTTGGAATTTTCTTAATGAGATACTCGGTAAACATAATTACCTGAATAAAACAACCTTACACCACAGATGATACCTTGTCAAATATACAATCTTAAAAAATCTATAAAAAGCGGCTAAGTATAAATTCTCAGCAGAAATTGGATTTATTGAGACGGTAACAGTTTTAGATGTAGAAAGTTGCTTACTATACAAGAGTAGTGGTGTGCAAAGGAGTAATTAATGTGTTGTTTTCACTCTCCTCAATACAGAAAAAACGACCTGCAACTTCCCAAATTTATCAAGTAAATGTATCATATACGGTAATATGAATTACTTATCAGTGTGTATTTTCTGGTTGACCCTCAATCAATGAGCCATCTTATTCTTCCTAGATTCGCCATCTTACTTATCTTGCCTTGCACTATGAAAAAAAAAAAAAAAAAAAAAAAAAAAATATATCAAATTCTCTCTGACTCACTAATCTAGTCTCAATTGGTTCATTGACGGGATTATTCAACGCTATTGTTTTTAAATTAATGGGTAGGCCTATACTTCATCCAAGGACTAACCTATCCAACACTATTAAACTGACGAAATGGTCTTACCACAGTCAAATCTATAACATCACTAAACAAAGAACAAAGTTTGTCTTGTTAATGATAAACCATGTTACCTTATCTAAATTAATGGTATATCCATTCAACCTTATTCAATAATTATATAATCCTGTATTTATCCACCATTGGCTGTCCTATCTAGCTTTTATCTCTTGACCAATTTATCAGACTAATAGAATTACTAACCTTATTTTTCATTAACTAATACATTAAATATTGTTTTGACTTATAGTGTGTTGACATCACCAAAACTTCAGCAAGAGTCGGCATGACTCACAACTGCGAGCTCCCAGTATTTAGTGCTCCTTTATATGAATCTAAGCCTCAAGGTATATACTCTTTTTTGATAGTTTAATGACAAGCAATGGGTTAGGTTAGGCAATCTGGAATTCTGAACCTAGGATAGGAGTTCATTGGCTGAAATCTGAATTGAATAACCAATCTTAATTCACCCTCAATGACCAGGCAAAACTTGATCAATTTAAATAGAAATTCCACCTAAATCCACACTTAATTATCTAGAACTTGAATTTAGTCCATTAATTAAAAAATAACCAAGTCCTAATCTCTCAAGTCAAGCCAATGACTTGAATCTCAAGTCAAGCCAATGACTTGAATCTCAAGTCAAACCAATGACTTGAATCTCAAGTCAAACCAATGACTTGAATCTCAAGTCAAACCAATGACTTGAATCTCAAGTCAAACCAATGACTTGAATCTCAAGTCAAACCAATGACTTGAATCTCATGTCAAACCAATGACTTGAATCTCATGTCAAACCAATGACTTGAATCTCATGTCAAATCAATGACTTGAATCTCAAGTCAAACCAATGTAACTCTCAAATAAAACCAATGACTTAAATCATAAATTAAGCCCCTAACTAGAGTCTCAAGTCAAACCCGACTAAGATCACAAATCAATCCACTGGCTAAAAATCCCAAATCAATCTACTTGTTTACTTACTTGTTTTGGGTTTAAATCCAACCCTCCACTGAAGTCGAGTGAACATAAATCCCAAGTCACTCCACAGAATAGAAAATTTGTAACTACACTGACTAAGAAAAGTTCAGTTAAAAAATATGGCTAAAATCTCAAATTAACTCGCATAATAAAATCAAATTAATTCATTGACTGAAATATCAATTTAATCCAGTGACAAGCCTCAAGTCATACACCTATCTAAAACCTTAAGTCAATCCACTGCCTGAAATCTAGGTAAATTCACCGACTAAAATCTCAAGTCTATTTACCTATTCATTATCATCATTAAAAGGAAGATTAACCAGCACAAGGAGTCAAGCTCGACTCTTACCGAGCTGGCCATTCACCTGTTTAAAACATCTCTCTATTCAATAACGCATATCTTTAAAGTAATTTGTATTTTTCCTAACCGTACAAACCCTCATTCTATATTAGGAACTTGCTTTGAAGTGTTAAAACTTTAACAAGGTGGTGGGGAAGCCCTCCCCATTTAACATGCCACTGACCTCACACTTTGACCTTTGACCTTAAACCTAGGACATGTCGGGTGCTTGAGGTTGGACGTGTAACTAAAAGAGAAGTAAGTCTGTATAGTCAAGTCAGGAAAACTACCAATTACTTAAAAATATGAGATTTATTAATACAAAAATGCAAACCTTAGTCGTTTGATAGACTTACCCTTAAGAGGGAGGACGATCCTAAAACTGGTTGGTTTTCAGGACACCTTAATCCTATATAGGCCCCCCAAAAAAGGGTACTCTTTTCAACCTTCTAACGATCTGTATATAAATATGAGGCAGATTTTAGGGTAGGTCACTACCGGGGACTGGTAGATGGTTTAGGAATATATCAGAGGAGGATGCTTTGTCTTTAATGTACAGTCATTATGAGAATATGGGTGTATGCATTTGTCCTTCCTCTCTCGTCATGGAGGATGGGGGAGATACTCTTAAACAAACTTGTCAAGAAAAAACTGATTGATCATGTGGCTCACCTATATCTATCAGCTGATCCAGCAAATAACAGGGCAATTGTTGCGCCCTAAGAAACGTCGAGAGAAGAGGCCAGTCAACCTTAACACCAATTCTAGACTTACATCATAACCAGTACCTTAGGCAATATGTTTCTTATTCTGTGAATAAAGGAGATTAGCTACATTTGTTGAGAATCTACTACTGGACCAAAGATACCAGTATCCAGGGACTGGTGTGCCCTACTATAGGTGATGGGGAGAGAGGATTCTGCTGTTACCAGACTCTTGTCTTCAAGAATTAGGACCCTAACAGTTTCTCCTGGATAGATCCGGTGTGTCTCACGGTGTGGACTAATCCAGGATTGTAATTTCTTCGCCTGCAGGGAAAGCACGTCTGATTGTCCCACAAGGCCAGAAAGAAACCAAGTTCTAGTATCTTTTCCCTTACTCATTCCTTTGTTGTGGGAGGAATAGTGTTTTCCCAAGCCACGAAGGCAAGTCATTCTGGTCCCTGCTACTCACTTCTATGCAAGAAATGAAGGAAGCCTTGAAATTGTGAACAGCTGAATTCTAAGTCCTGAACACAAACTCCTGCACTGAGGAGATAAGAAATCCTCCATCTTTCTGAATTACTTGTGACATAGGCAACAGTCACAGGAGTTTAAGCCTTATCTGCCCTCTATCCCACAGGTTCAAGCAGGACCACTCGAGAGGCCTCTGAGCTCACTAGATGTTCCTTCCAGCTTGACCCTCATAGACCTTGTCGATTTTCTCAGTCCAAACCAAGGACCTAATAGAAAACTTTGATCAAAGGCTAAGTGGTATCCTTCAAATCAAAGATAGAGGAGCTTTTGTAACCAAGTTAGATAAAAACAGCTAATCTGGATATTATTCCGTTAGTGGCCGCTTGGGCAATATGAATTTCATGACGAACCTTGCTGTAATCGACACACTGTTGATGGATCAGCAGAGCAGGAAGGTGAGCAGAAAGGTGGAAGCATATAGAATTCATAGGCATGTTAGAATGGACCCTTGAACGCTATCAACGAACTGGGCCTGTGGAGCAGAAACTAAAACATTTTTGTTCAACTAATGGCGAAACGATCGGACGATGGTGAAAACCTGATATAGGAAGCCTATCTGCCACACAGTGATGTAACAATCACCACAAACACACAGTTCCTGTCAGCTGTGTATTTTTGCTAGAAAAATCATCTTGTCTGGATGAGTCTTGCAAGCAGCTCTACCGTATCAGCTTCCCAAGAGTGCTTCTTGTTAAGGGTCTGTAAGACAAGTTACTTCAGTTGACATACGTCATGTACAGAGGAATGCCATTTCTCAATGCTACCGAATACTTTACCAAAGTCACTTGCCAAGTAGCCATGCTGCATTCATTACAGTTGGTTGAAAAGGAGGTGCTTTTCTTCTGTGGATCATATCCTGAAATGAATAGGAAACAGGTAGGCTTCCCATTCCTACCTAGATAAGTCTGTGCAAAATACCCCAAAGGAGAGGAGTTCCTGCATTGAGAATTGTCTTACAGCTACCAGTGTTGATCAATACAAATTCTGGCTATAAAAAAATAGAATTAAAGGGAAATAGTGGTTGCTGACTACACTTGACACCTAGATTAGTTTTGTCACCTTCATAGGTTATGTACAAAAGCTGGGTGTTATATGATTGATGAATTTCTCGACGTTCATCAAGGATCTCCTAGGACATTTGCTGGCCGATCAGCATATGGGACAGGGTAATCCCGTTTGAAGGAGGAGGGATGAACAAGCATTAATTGGTCTCATTCAATAACTGGACTGCTTCTGGCTCTCATGCTTTCCTAGGATAAGTGGCCCCAAGGGAATTTGCCTCTGAAAAGCGGCACTACGCGGTGCTTAATAGTGTCACTTTAGTACCTGTCCTAGGTTGGAGAGGATCCTTGCTGACAATCATGCAAGCACAATGCAGCTTCTCGGGGCTTACATGACTGCTCATATAGGACCTAAAAAGTCACCTATTCAAATCCCTATTGCAAAAATGAGGGTGGGAAGATCTCCTGTCCAGGACCAACTCAGAGTGGAATGATCCAGGTGCTGGAAGTAAGCACGTAAAAAAATTGAGTCGTGAAAGATTGTAGTGTGTTGCAAGATCTCTGTGATGGGAGGCCTAGGAAAGAATGACAGGGGACATATACTAATTATTGGTGAAGTGAAAGTAATGATCAACGGAAAATGTGTGGTGGTTCCTGATCACGTGGTTATCGATTGCATGGCACCCAATAGGGTGCTTTCCAATTGCAGCACACGGGCAATCCTGTGGGACACAATGCTTGTGGGGAACAAGTTTGAAGACTCCTGTCTCAAAGTGAGAGAATGATATCAATGTTCTAAGGAAAAAACATGGAGAACCCAAGCAAAACTTGCTCATGAAAGGAAAATCTAACCTGCACAAACAATGGCAATGAACATTGAGTTTTCTACGACTAATATTCTGTACTGGAAAAGCTGCAAAAGAGCAGCAGCCAGAAGTTATGGAACTCTAAAAGTCACTAATGAACACAGGACAACAGATGAAAGATCTTCGCTAGTGCTATATCTATCAACATACTCAGGTACACCATCATCTGAAGACTGGATTTCTCCCAATATATCAAGATCCCGGGATCGTGTAAAAAGGCACAGTCTTTCTTTCTGCTAGAGAAGCTGTCTTTGGGGTGAAGACAGTATCAGCCAGTCAAGTTATTTCAGAAGATTTATGTCGCTGGCATGTGCACAAACAGAAACTAGCAAAATGACTGAACTGAATATCTGAGGGTCATTCATGCTCACATGACTTTAAACTAAGGGATTCCACCCCCCCCCCCGGATGAATTAGAAGTACTTTCTGATGGACTGGGATCTCATAGTAAGCATCTTTCAGACCCAGGGACAGTATGAAGTCGTCCCTCCTTTCTGTCGTTCATACAGTGCTCACCGTCTCTATCTTGAATGGAGTCTGTAGTACAAATGTGTTCAAGGGGGACAAAGTTTATGACCAGTATCTAGCTCACTGATGCCTTCTCAACTCTTAGCAGGGGTCTGTAAAGGCCTGGAGATCAATCCTATATGATCTGTAGCACTCCCTTGTCCAACATCATCATTATAACAAAATGCAGGAGGAGGGTTTTGTTTCAATACGGGTGATAAGAAAAATGGCATCAATATCAAAGTGAGGGGAGGAGAAGAGCTAACAAATGGTGCCGAGTGCTCTGTATACTTGAAGCGTGTTGAAATAGATAAGGACATGCGCACAGGAGAATGTACTTCAGCAGACAAGCAAGTGTGCCCTGGAGAGCGTGCTGCCATGGAAGAGCAAGAGCAAATAGGTGAGCGCATATCCAAAAAACAGATCTCACTCACCGGGGAGCACACAGCAAAAGGATGAAAATGAGGGGGTAGGAGAACGTTTTTGTTGATGGTAGTGTGCACACTTACAATGGGTACTGCAGTAAAGGTGACAGTGATAAGAGCACTAATAGCTGAATGCGATAGGTACTGTGTATAAATGAGCGTGATGACTGCGTACGCTCTGTCAAAGGTCTGTAGGCTAACATTTGAGGGTGTGCTAAGACATGGATGAGCGTGCTAGGTCTCGCAGTGCTCCGAGGATTCTGATGATACGATGCCCTCTTTTTATTACTAGCCACTAATACCTCTTTCCAGTTCTTTTGCCTTTACATCTCTGCAGGGATTGTCAAATCCAAAGCATAGGGTAAGGTTAATTGAATTGGACTAAACAGAGGAATTTGAGGTTGTTTTCTTCTCCTTCCTTGAAATTGTCATTGGTGTTTCCATGGTCTGAGCCACTGGGACTACAGACTAACAGCGGTGGTCAAAACGTGCCATTTCTTGTGCGTGTAGCATTAAAGGAGAATACCAGCCTGGGAGTACCCAGGGTTTACAGCAATTTCTACTTTGAGAGGATGGCCTCCAAACCTACGGAAGGCCAATTTGTCATTATGGCCATTTCCTCAACATTGTCTTTAACTTAGGTCTCAGGTTCATTAAGCAAGAGCTGAGAATAGCTGCCTCTCCTAGGAATCAGCGACCACTTTTTCTCTTGTAGCTTACCCAAGAGGGGGATCAGAAATGTCATCTTTCTTCATCACTACCACAGGGGGGTGACAGGGAGGGGTGTAAAGTACGAGCACCAGACGAAAGGAGAATGCACGCAGACTTCCTTGAATTCAAATATGATCCAGTAGTTGAACGGCTACATTTTGGCTTCTTTTTCTTCTTCTTGCTGTACACCACTCACTGCACTTACAGCCAATCCTTACACTCGTTGCAGGGGATAGGCCTTTGAGCAGTCGTGCCCCATACCAAAGGTGCATAAAACCTGATGATCCACATGGCTTCTACTCATGAAAGTGCCACACTCATTTCCAGAAACCTCAGGCTAGGATAGCATGCCCACGCATACTTTCACCTTTTTTAGGATTGTTGTGGCCTACTGGCAACGTCTGCCTGGTGATCAACAGACTGGGGTTTAGAGTTCCGCTCAATCTCATTAGATCCTTTAGCATCTGCAACCTCACCACCTTTGTGAGCTAAGGATGGGGGTTTTGGGGAGCCTGTGGGTCAACCTGCTGAGTCACCAGCAGCCATCACCTGGCCCTCCCTGGTCCTAGCTTGGGGCTGATCATAAGTATATATGATCTGTATCCAAGCCATTGTCCTGCTTGTTAGGACAATGTCACTGTTCCTTCCCTCTGACATTCATGAGTAGCCTTTAAACCATTAAAGAGCAAGAAGGAAAACAGTTAAACAGTCAAGATAGGTATGACCTGGTGGCTGAAGTCAAAGTGGCTTTTCCGTGTGCAGGGGCTTCCACGCCACACGTCAGTAACTACTGACACCAGGTTTAAATCATACTTCTATTGAGGTACAATGGTTTATATTCATGTAGGAATAAACATTTGAAATCCAACATTGTCTGTCTCTATTGGCAATAAAATTCCACCTTAATTCATTAGTAATCCAACACTACTTTAGTATTCGAACAGAACAAGAGGAATTAAAACCTTCAACTTCCTTCATTAGGTAAAACTTAAAATAAGTCAAACAATAGTTGCTAATGCAGCAGAGAAAGACGAAAATCCTCCTGTTATCTATGTATATTTTGCTTTGAATAACAAATTAAGAATAAAATTACCACTTTAAACTTTACTGTTTTTAATGCAATACATTAGCAATCTATAATAATCATAATCCATAAAAGGGCTAATCAAATTTGTATTTACTTTTAAGTCGATTTGATATAAATCTAGTAACACCTGAATTTTTTATACCATTCAAATCTAACAAATAATACTTTTTATTAACCTTACCTTTAAAATTCCAATTACTGCTGCTAACAGTTTTTTTTTGTGGATTTTGTTCTCATTGAAGATCAACAAAATTATAAACCCTCAATTTTCAGTCGCTAATAGCTCAAGAATCACCTGAAAAAAAAAAATCTGTGAAAATATTTAAAAAATGTTCCGTACACATTGCATAATCAAATAATGGAATTGAACATGACATTCTTGTTTTTATAATTATCTACAGAGACCTTTCAAAAAAGCATTCTTACCCATTCACTGGTATCGACTGATTGACTATTATAAGTTTACAGTTTCAAAAATAACAGAATTTACCTATTGGCTTACTATTTATCGATGGCCAATACTAATAAATAATCATCCATAGTAATCAAATACCTACAGATTCAATTAATTTTGGTACAAAAAATCACTGCCTTGTGTTTACCACATTTTGATCCACATCATTAAGAGTAACACATGGAAAGAGACTCTTCACGAAGCTGAATGAAATAATGTTTCCACCTGTGAATTGCAGAAACTTTACGGATAGAGGGCACCATGAAACAGCCGAGAGAGAACCAGGACATGTCATGTATCTAGGAACCTACCCCCAAGCTAGCAGATCAGGATATTACCAAGTTTAGGTCCCCACTGAGTATCCCTCAGTCTAGTAGAGATTAGAAAGGTAGACTGACGTTCCACCTTCACCTGAATGGCACAGTTGCTCGGGCAGTTTCCTACTGTTAGATCAAACCAAGGAGAATTAATCACAGGGTTAGCTCCATTAACCCCTTCTTGTGGATTCCTTGGGAAGTGTATTTCTTACCTATACCAGGCTTATGGTGATAGCTCAATGAGGGACTGCTCACCAGCAACCAGTGTAGCAGCCATTATCATCCTTTGCCTGATGTGCCACTAGGGAATCCATGGTTGACTAAGCTAAGAGAGAGCGGCTAGTTTCTGCTAGAAAGGAGTTTCTAGCAGAAACTAGCCGCTCTCCAAAGGCAAGAACCTTTCTCCTATATCATGGCAAAAATGGGGAGCATGGATGTAACTGCACTTTCACCTGATCAACCGTGCTGGTGCTCGTTTCCTGGTAGGACTATTCAACTGCAACTGATCAAAGGCAGTAGCCATCATATTGGGCTGTTAGTGAGAGTTCAGATACTTCCCCTGGAGAGAAGGTGGCTTTCTTAGGGCTAGGGTGTTCCTTCCATGCCACACCTTCAACAATGAAGATCACTGCATAAGCTCACCCTCACCTGGCCCACGGTAGTGTTGCCAGGATTGTTAACCTGAAACCTAGGAAACAGCTGTAACTGGGCTCGCCATCCCCTTGACCGAACCTGTAAATACCAGCCTGCTGGTTAAGATGCCACTCCCTAATTGAAATGAAGATAGCATAAAGTACCTGGGCATTTTATTTGATAAGAAATTAACTTTTTCTCAGCATATTAATGAGGTGGTATGTAATGTGAAAAAGACTTGACATCCTTAAAGCTGTCTGGTTTCAACTGGGGAGCTGATAGGACTTATCTGTTGAGGATATACCAGGCACTGTGCCTGAGTAAAATAGAATATGGTTGTCAGATATATGGATCTACATGCAAAACCACTTTGGCAAAACTTGATGTGGCTCATAACATGGGTTTGAGAATTTGCACAGGTGCATATAGGACATCACCTGTTATCTTATACATGGATTCAGGGATTCCTCCCGTTTTCATTTGTAAGGAAGAGTGGGCTTTGAGGTATATGTCGTGTTCTTACCTCGAAGCTCTACCCAAACTTTAAGTTTGTTAAGCAACCCGTTAATGGAGCACCAACTAGAACTAGGTTGCCCAAACCATTAAACGTTAGACTAACGACCTCAGCTATTGAAGTGGGATTACTCCCCATGGCAGTGGCTTAAATTACCCCTTCAAAGTATCCTCCTTGGAATAGGCCTAAGATGGAGATTTGTCCAGTTATGGATAGTAAAAAGATCAGCTCAGATGAGTAGTTAAGGGCTAGTTTTCAATCACATGCTTCCGAGCACAATGCTTCATCTCATATTTATACTGATAGTTTGGTATTTTTCTCTATATGTTTAATGGGGGCTGGGGCATAATAGCTTACATATCGGTCGATTAAAATGTGTAAGTCTATCTTTCACTCTAAGTCCATTGTTTACATCTGAGAGACTGATATAAAGTTACTGCAGTAACTGCACAGACATTGCTTGCATTTGCTTTGGCCAGCTTTTCTGTTTTTTTGTATGACGTAATGATTACCTGGCCTTTTTAGCCAATTAGAAGCTTCCAAATATTTATACACAAGTTCCTGAATGTTGTTCTACTACAGCCCTTTTTTTCCACCCTTTATTCAGTTTGAATTAAACCACCATCACATGAAGTCTCCAAGAGGGAACTTCAGGGAAGTACTATCTATTTCGATATTTACTGTAATTTCATCTGTCGGCAATTAATTAGGATGGAAACGTTCTCAGTTCAGTGTATAGCTATTCTTACCCATGTGAAAGTAAAAAATAACCCCGAAATAATGAGCCACGGGGATTGCAAGCGCAGCTCAACATTACCACTTCCCAGTACATACGGAGCTTGCAGTTTTTTCTTTTTCTGCGAGCGAAGCGAGCTCACAGCGGAGCAAAAACCATTAGGAGTACGTGAAGTGAATCCTAAATAATTATGATACTTTAATTTTCAGCCACTTACATGAACCATATATTTTTCCAATCGGTTATCTAGTGTTTATTTTGCATTTTGCAACAATAATAATGTTCTGAATGCAAAATAAGCACAAGATAACCAGTTGGAAAAATATATGGTTCATGAAAGTGCCTGAAAACAGGCCAAAACATGATTATTTATCACTTTTGAGATTTGTAAAGGGTACTGTGACGGGTCGAGAGAGTTGTGAACTCAAAGGCAGGATGCAATCAACTGAGTTTTATTAAGGAACACTCTTCTTTATATACAAAACCTCAAGGCAACAGGACATGACCTGTTCGAGAGACAGACGATGTTACAGAGCAAAACGGAGACATGATCATTCAGGTTCTTTTTAGTGCGAGGGAAGAGCGCAGATACAAGCATAATATATACAACATAATTATGTACAATTGTGTGCCACACGGTTGGTACATGGCTCCCCCCCTAAAAATGACATACTGTACATGTTAAATAGGGCGCCCTGATCTAGAGAGGCGAACTGTAGGCGGGTCATCCGGCAGAAGATAAGCAGGTTTTAGACGATCAATGGAGACCCAGTCTTCTTTACCCCGAATGTTTAGTAGGAATGCTTTCGGACTGCGTCGGATCACAAGGAAAGGGCCCGTGTAAGGGGGCGTTAGTGGTGGCTTGCTAGTGTCGTTGCGCAGGAAGACGTGCGTTGCAGAGTGCAAGTCCGTTGGTATGTGATGCTTCGCTGGGGGCTTGTAAGCCTGGCGGCACGGAGTAAATTTTCCCACGACGTGACGTATGCGCTGGAGATCGTCGGAGGAGGTTGTAGAAGGAAAAAATTCGGCAGGGACGACCAACGGGTCGCCATACACCATTTCAGCTGCCGAGACGTCGAGGGCCGCTTTAGGAGTGGTCCTTAGTACCAGGAGGACCCAGGGAAATTGAGTAAACTAGTTGCAATCCTTGCAGCGGGACATCAAAGCTGCTTTGAGGGTGCGATGAAAACGTTCAACCATTTCATTGGCAGCGGGGTTCTGGCCGTTGTCTGATGTAGGGTGATGCCCAGGAGATTCGCTAATGACGTCCACAATTGAGAGGTGAAAGTGGTTCCCCTGTCAGAAGTAATATGCTCAGGGATACCGAATCTTGAAATCCATCCAGAGAGTAAGGCAGATGTACATGAGGCGGACGTTGCAGTTTCCATGGGAATGGCTTCAGGCCAACGAGTGGAGCGGTCGATGACGGTAAACAGGTAACAATGTCCTTGTGATGTGGGTAGGGGGCCTACAACATTGACATGAATGTGTGCGAAACGACGCTGAGGTTGAGGAAAGGTACCCACTCCTGAATCCGTGTGTCGATGTACTTTGGAAGTTTGGCAAGAAGTACAGGCGTGGACCCAATCCTTAGCATCCTTAGAAATGCCGTGCCAAATGAACTTTGCCTTCAGCAGCTGTGCAGTAGAACGGCACGAGGGATGTCACAGAGGAGGGTGGTGTTGGAGTCTTCGAGGGGAAAATCTTCCCAACGGAGGGACGTGCAGGATGTCCTACAAGCTTGATACTCTGGATCCTGTTGTTGGGCTTCAGCCAGGGCGTTGTAATCCAATCCCAGTTGAACGGCAGCCAACGTGTTTCTTGACAGGGCATCGGCAACGGAATTCATTTTCCCAGGGACGTATTGGAGGGTGCAATTGTATTCAGCCACGGCGGAATGATGTCGGCGTTGACGGGCGGACCAGGCGTCAGACTGTCGAGTGAAGGCGTGCACCAGAGGCATGTCGTCTGTGCGAATGACGAAGGGCGTACCTTCTAAGAAATGGCGAAAGTGACGGACAGCCAAGTGCACCGCCAGCAATTCTCGATCGAAGGTAGAATAACCCGATTCTGCCTTGGGCGGGGCGAGCCTTTGACCACCTGCTCGAGTACTGCACCAATAGCGACGTCGCTGGCATCGGTGGAGAGAAGGAGAGGGGCGTGTGGGATAGGAAAAGTGAGAGCCGCAGCAGTTGATAGGGCCTTCTTTGCATTGCAGAAGGCTGCTTCTTGAAGGGGACCCCACTTCAGGTCCTTTGGCTTGCCCTTGAGCAAGAGTGGCGGCAATGGCTGGTAGAAAACGGTGATAATAGTTGATCATGCCCAAGAATTCCTGCAGAGCTTTGACGGTCGAGGGCGCGGGGAAGTTCTGAACGGCTGCTACCTTCTCAGGGAGGGGATGGACTCCTTCAGGAGTGATACGGTGCCCTAAGAATGACACTGCGTTGGTGCCAAAGGTACACTTGTCGTACCGGACTACAAGGCCGTTTTGTTGCAGGCGGTCGAGCACGATGCGTAGGTGACGGAGGTGTTCCTCTTTTGAGGAGAACACAAGTATGTCGTCCACATAACATACACAGAAAGGGAGGTCCCCTAAGATGCCATCCATGAGACGTTGAAACGTTGCCCCAGCATTACGAAGGCCAAAACAGGAGTAATTGAAGGTGTATGTACCAAACGGAGTGGTGATGGCAGTCTTGGGGATGTCTTCTGGGTTCATAGGCACCTGATAATACCCCTTCAGGAGGTCGAGCGTAGAGAAAACCTTCGCTTTGTGCAGGTAGGAGGTCACATCGGCAATGTTTGGGAGGGGGTAGTGATCCGGTTCTCTTTGCATGTTCAGGCGCCTGTAATCCCCGCACGGACGGAGGGAGCCGTCTTTCTTCAGAACGATGTGTAAGGGTGACGACCATGGGCTGGAGGCCTTTTGGCAAAGGCCCATTTTCTCCATTTCGGCGAACGTCTGTTTGGCGGCTGCCAATCGTTCCGGTGCCAGACGTCTGAATTTTGCGAAGACTGGGGGTCCCGTCGTCTTGATATGGTGATAAATACCGTGCTTGGCAGGAACTGCGGGCGTTTGGCGAAGTTCTGGATGGAAAACTTCCGGGTACGACGTGAGGAGGTGGGCGTTGGCATCCGTGGGTGCACTAATGTGGAGAGCGAGGTTAGAGGGGGCGGGTTGAAGAGGTGTCGACAAGTACGAGTCTGCGTTGACCAATCGTCAGTGGGCGACATTGACCAGGTGGTGGAAATGAGAGAGGAAATCCGCACCGAGGATTGGCATTGTGACGTCAGCAACGAGAAACTTCCAATTGAATTTACCGATTGAGTTCTCGTAACCGTAGGTGGGTATCGCAGATCCGTTGGCAGGTACTAAGCGGACGTCGGCAGATGTAGACAGACTACGTCGTTCCTTGAAGAGTTTCCTTGGCAAAAGAGAACGACAAGCACCCGTGTCTACCAAAAATCGCACGCCCGTTCCTGCATCCTGTGAAAAGAAAAGATTAGAAACATGGGAGGCCACCGCCACAAGCGATGGCCTACTTACACGTTTTTTTGGCCACTGACAATCCTTGGCACATTTCTTCGCAGTTGCCCCGAATCTGAAGTGGTAGTAGCAAAACTGCGGCGGATGGGAGGTAGTAAGTGGCTGTAGAAGTCGTTCGTTGGGGCGCGAGCGATTGGTGGGTGGTGGGCGGCTTTGTCGCCGCTTCGGCACGTCACGGGGTAGGCGTGTATGTCCTACGGCATTCATGTCAGCTTCGGTTGACGTTGAATAGTCATCCTCGTCGTCAGGGGTGGAGGCGTTGATGGAGGTCTTGAAGTGGCTGTCCATAAGGGCGTCGGCTTTGGTCATCAAGTCCTTTATGGGTAAACTATCGACATCGGGTATGGCAGCGCGCACAGGTTCAGGTAAACGGCGTATCCAAAGGGCACGGAGTAGGTTCATCTCACGAGGAGAGCCGTCTGCGGCAGGTTGAAGGCGAGCGATACTGGTCATTTCCCTGAGGGCAAGCGAAGCCCTTTGGTCCCCCAACGGTTGTTGCGAGAGCTGAAAAAGCTTTGCTATACGGGCGGCTGGTGACGGCGAGTACTGCTGCAGAAGGTATGTTTTGAGGGCTTCATACGCTATTGGGGTGTCTCCTTGTTCACAAAGCCAGTCTGATATTTCTGGGAAGGTGTCCTCGGGTATCGCCGCGAGAACATAATCCGCTTTGGTTGTTGAGCGAGTCACGCCCCTGATACGAAACTGGACTTCTGAGCGCTGAAACCAAGCAAACGCTTCTCCGGTGGCGAACGGTGAAAGTTTCAATGGGGCGGCGCCAACTGCTGTAGTAGAGTCTGTCTCCGTCATAGTACCAATGATCAAGGGGCGAGGGAGGTCGGGGTGGAAGGCGGTGGGGGTGGAAGGCGGTGGGGGTGGAAGGCGGTGGGAGCGAGTCGACTTCGGGGGTCACCAATGTGACGGGCCGAGAGAGGAGTTGTGAACTCAAAGGCAGGATGCAATCAACTGAGTTTTATTAAGGAACACTCTTCTTTATATACAAAACCTCAAGGCAACAGGACATGACCTGCTCGAGAGACAGACAATGTTACAGAGCAAAACGGAGACATGATCATTCAGGTTCTTTTTAGTGCGAGGGAAGAGCGCAGATACAAGCATAATATATACAACATAATTACGTACAATTGTGTGCCACACGGTTGGTACAGTACAGAACATAAGCCCACCTAACCTAACCTGGTAGTTCCCATGGTACAACCCCTAGCCCCTTCCCAGGTTACATATTAAAAGTAATAGACTGATGTACTTCCCTTAAGTTCTCTCTTGGAAATGTCTATGTGATGGTGGTTGAGTTGAAACTGAAGAGGAAGGTGGAAAAAATGGCTATTGTAGAACAACATCCGGGAACTTATGAAGAAGTATTTGTAAGCTGTTAATTGGTTTAAAAAAACCACCTGACAAATACATCATTGTAAATGCACAAAAAGCTCCCTAAACTGATGGGAAACAACGCATGCGCAATATGTCCCCTTCAGTCTCTCAGATGTAAACAATGGACATACTTCACATTTTAATTGACCGATATGTAAGTTATTGTGCCCTAGCCCCTATTAAACACAGAGGAAATACCGAAACTAGCCAGCGCTCGTCCATTTCTTATAGCGAATTCCAGTTTAGCTAATATTTAAAGTACTGTATCATATATTTACCAATATTTTATACTGATATGTATGCGCTAAATGTCCTTGCAGTTCCGGTGCTTGGCTTTGGGCCAAAAATTTCATAAATCAATCAATCCTCTAAATAAGAGATGAATTAAGCACAAGCTGAAATTAATTTAATCGTTAACAAGCTACGGTAGTAACAATAGGTAGGTGGGGATGAGCTACCTACTTGCTTGACTGAGTCAAGTCCCTTTTGTCTTGGTTACTTGATTAAAAAGTATGTTGCTACTCTGGTCCTCATTTTCCACCATCACTGTTGGAACTTTCTCTTACTATGGTTTGTTGTTATTGAGCACTCTTAGAATATTTTATGTAACAGATTTTCTAGGACCAACAGAGTTACTTAATGGGCAACGTGTATGTAGAAAGTGCTAATCGGTAAAAATATGATACTCATAACAACCACCTAAATAATGTTGAATAAGCATTACATGGCCCTATTCTAGCCTAGAATTATGAAAGTCCCTTTAAAAAATTTGTTCCTACATTAGCATAAACTCTTTATGCTATAAATTAGGGATGAATTAAGTGCAAGCTAAAACTATTTAAATCATTAACAAGGTAGCTACGGTAGTAACAACAGGTAAGTGAGGATGAGCTACGTACCTAGCTGACTGAGTCAAGCCCCTTTTGTCTTTGGTTACTTGGTTAAAGAGCATGTTGCTACTACTTTTTGTTTCTCTAGCGAAGCATGCTTCTTAAGTTTTACCGTTAGTTGTGCCTTAAATAATGTTTTGACGAGAAAAGCTGTTTAATTCTTAACTTTACAAAACATGGCAATGTACAGTAGCCTACGGGGTAATTGTTTACAACACCACGCTCTCCATTTACTCCAAAATGATGCAATCCTGCAGTTCTCATTTTCTTGCACAGTAATTAGGTGGTTATTTAAATTCTGGTTAAGCATTAATTAGCAAGATATGTTAAGGAAGGGAGAAGGGGTTATAAAAAGAAAATAGCTCGGTTTCCTCTCTAAACAACTTGGAACTGACATGTCAACATAGTCAACCAAACAGAATTCGTGATGCCAGCGTACATTTGATATACTGTATATTCAAAATATACTTAATTAAAAATGGATTAATTATTCAAAAGTGTCCATAAATATGCAATTTACAAATACACACACTTTTGAGTAATCACTCAATTTTTTATTAAGTATATTTTGAAAATACAGTATATCAAATGTACGCTGGCATCACGAATTCTGTTTGGTTGACTATGGACATGTCAGTTCCAAGTCATTTAGTGAGGAAACCAAGCTATTTTCTTTTTATAACCCCTTCCCCCCTCCTCAACATATCTTGCTAATTATTGCTTTCCCAGAATTTAAATGACCACCAAATTACTGTGCAAGAAGATGAGAAATGCAGGATTGCATTATTTTGGAGTAAATGGAGAGCGTGGTGTTGTAAACAATTACCGCCTACAGTAAAGCTTGAAAATTGTTCGAATTGTTTTGAACAGGATTCATTGTCGTACAGTTAGAATATACCTGCATAACTTTACTTTATCTACATCATTGTTTGTCAAATTGGGATATATCCTTAATATATTCTATCTTAGTCTGGCTAGGTAAGGATGCAAGGATCCAGTATCCTATGTTAGGTTAAGGTTAGTGCATATTCCTGTCATTTAGATTTGTGGTTATGGTAGGAAAAGGCAATGAAACTTGTTTAAACATATAAGGCAATCCCACTTTATGTTATATGCTATTTGAGTTTAATCAAGATCATTACTTACTTAGGTTAGGGGCTGCTTATTCAGTCCTGTACAACAGGGGAACCCTACTCTCTACACGACCTCCACAGTCGTTATATAATGTTCATTCGGGAGCATTTAACATTTCACATAGCGTATTGTTAGATTACTGTTAAATCGTAACTATCAAAGCACTCGCTGAATGAGTGTCTTCAGTTTCCTCGTGAAAGCCTTAATATCTTCAATCATTCGGATGTCTCGTGGGAGCTTTTTGTATAGTCTAGGGGCCGCTTATTTAAATGCTCTAGAGCGTACAGTAGCCATATATCTAGGTTCCAATATTTAGAACCATCTGTAACTATTCTCGTGTCAATATGATTTGTTGGCGGCACAATATGTAGCAATTCTTTGAGATATTTTGGACGACCGGTTCAGTTAACTTGGTGGGTTATTGTACATATTTTAAATTCAATTCTCACTTTAATCGGCAGCCAATGTAAATCAATTAGTATAGCAGTGATCCTTTCTCTAGATGGGACACCTCCCGATTTTTTTTTACAATGATAGTTACTTTACAATTAACAGATATATCAAAATATCTCCAGTATCCTAGCTGTCACAATTTCGTTTTATATTTCGAAAAATCGAAAAAAACTATAATTTCGCGTAGATAGAAGGAAAAAGCACAGATTTTAGAATCCTCTAAACCAGAGACATTTAAATAGTTTCAAAGTCCTATAGCCTAATAAAACCATTATTCATTATACATAGTCTTGGACTTCCGCAGTGCATAAGATTTTGGCCTGAGAAGGTATGCCATTGGTAAAATGTCTTGGCCTATGTCGAGTCACAACGTAGGGGGCCAACCATCATTGCAAACTACAAAGCATCCATCTATACATTTTTTTTTTCATCTGAAAATGGCCCTGAAGAAACTTTCATATACCTGACATGGTATAAAAAATAACGGTACTAACCTTTGGATAAATGTGGAAATGTTTAGCAAAAATACCGGAAACAAGGATAGGTATTCCAGTTTTCGTCTTTGTCCTATAACAACCGGTAGTGTAATGACACACGCAAAGGCGGAACAATACATTTGCCTGGAATATTGGAATGTAAAAATATTTATTTTTCTTATTAAATCTGCGTCTTTCTTATTAAAATCGTCTTTCTTTAGAATTCTATGATAAAAAGATGTTAAAAAAGATACATTAAATGCACACATAATTCCACTGGTTTTACAGCAAGAGGGTAGAAATATCAGGAACTAGTTTTTCTGACTTTTGTTTTTTACAAGACTTTTTAGGATTTTATGCAAGCAAACAAATGCACGGACAGTCCTATAAAGAATACACACACATATGCCCTGACACACGCACATTTATATGTGTGTATATATATATATATATATATATATATATATATATATATATATATATATATATATATATATATATTGAAAGATAAAAATATTAGGAACTACTTTTCTGACTTTTATAAGACTTTTTTTTCGGAATTTATGGAAGCAAATAAATGCATAGACACACCTATGAAGAATGCACACATTCCGATTCCCTGACAATTATCTGGAGGACAGTTTGCCGGAGAGAAAGTTCTTCTATTTTTGGATGCTACTAAAGCATTATTTATTCATTATAAATGTAGAGTATCTTGCACAAATACCATATATATATATATATATATATGTGTGTGTGTGTGTGTGTGTACGCCCATAAAGAAAGCACATATTTATATACCCTCATACACAGACCCCACAAGTACACACACATAAATTTATATATATATATATATATATATATATACATACATACATACATATACATATATATATATATATATATATACATATATATATATATATATATATATATCCCCACTGGGGATCACAAGGACACAATCGTCATACTTCCGGGTTACTTACTAAATAGTGGTGAGCACCTTCCCTAAAATCCAAAAATATCGTTCCCCCACGAGCATATTATACTCATGTACCAAATGCCACAAATAAGCAAGACGTATATAGCGTAATTTATTTTCATCTGTGCAATTTTCTTCGCAAATTTTACACTTTTGGACTATTTAGTTATCGCTTCTGATACTTTATGCATCTTTCAGCATAATGAAAACATATAAATTATAAATTTATAAATCAACAGATAAAGAAATAAGAACAAGAGGGGCACCGAACTTTTACTTATGATTATCATATCGAATGTAAGACAATCATAATCTATTCCTCAGGAAATTATAGAAAATGTTGGAACTACTGTATAAGGGATACTAAAATAAGTAGCTCTCCCTGGATTTTTTGAAACAAAAAAAAAAAAGTAAATAGATAGGTATCCACATCAGCCAAGGGTTGGGTAGGGGACCGGCTGCATTCGCTATCATAAAGAAATGCATATTTAAAACAGAATATATATATATATATATATATACATATATATATATATATATATACATATATATATATATACATATATATACTATATATATATATATATATGTGTTGTCCTAGCCAAAAAGTAATATTCTAATTTTCAAAATTTTAAGCCCGAGGTCGTGAGTCATGCTCCTCAAGTTTCAATATTTCAAATCTTTGCGGGATCACAAGGATGCTATATTCCTTCTGCCGTTGAAACCTTTGAATTTCAATAAAAAAAAAAAAAGTAGTATGATTCTACTTATAGCAATAAAATTTTTAAAGGGATTCCAAATGTGGTTAACCTTTATAAGAATGTTTTACTAAAATGAGACGCATTCATATGTCACTGGGTATTTTGAGTGACATGCCTGTCTATCATCCTCTGTTTCAATAAATAAAGAGAGAGAGAGAGAGAGAGAGAGAGAGAGAGAGAGAGAGAGATTACTTTATTATTTTGGATGTAGATAATGGAATAAACTTATGAAGTCTGGTCAGCTTATATAATGTCATATATCACAAAATCTATGAGATTTGAGAAGATAAATGGACTCACTACCAATTAAAAAAAAAAAAAAACTGAATCAAATAATCCTAAAAGTTCCCTAAAAATCTGTACCTTGTGACAGAGACTAAGAATTCGATCGTCTCAAATCAAATGTTTAGAAAAAAAAAAGTGCATTGGTAAAATATACGGAGGGGAAAATAATCGTCATTCATAACACGATCCAACTCCATAACTTGGTAAGTAAAGTTTTCCCACTAAGAAAAAGTTTGCAAAGACACGTCTCTTGCGTCTCATATTACGAAGCAATTCTTATTTTCGGAGGAAATGAAGCCACCGAACTGAGAGTGATTTTGCTGTCCTAGGAATCATAAACAAACTGCCGATTTTTATCTGAATAGAATTGGTCGTCGGTTATATACCAGAAAATTTGGAAAATTTTAATATTTTTCTTCCTAATACCATATTTCATAACTTGATAGGTCGTGGGGTGTGTGGCATATATTCATAGCTATACACATTTATAAGATGAAATTGTAAGGTATTATGATTATTATTACTTGCTAATCTACAACCCTAGTTGGAAAAACAGGATGCTATAAGCCCAAGGAGTCCAACAGGGAAAATAGCGCAGTGAGGAAAGGAAACAAGGGAAAATAAAATATTTTAAGAAATATCGCATTGAAATATAGAAATAAGATCACATAAAAAATACAGTAACAGTTATGAAGTTCATGTTTTATGCCACCGATAGACTAGTTAGTTTGTTTCCCCTTAGAAATGTTAATTCCACATATAGGTTAGTTTAAGTGTAAATTTATTATCATTAAAAGGAGGAGATTGACCGACCCGCCCAATGAGTCAAGCTTGACTCTTACAGAGCTTGCCCGAATAGATTCAGGAGGGATATATATATATATATATATATATGTATATATATATATGTATATATATATACATATATATATGTATATGTATATATATATATATATGTAAATATATATATATATATATATATATGTATATATATATATATATATGTAAATATATATATATATAATATATATATATAAACTCTTATGGATAGAAAAACTAAGCATATAGTAAATATAAGAGCTATACAGAAAATAAAGATATAAGGATCGTATTATAATTAATATTAGTAGTAGTAAGCCTAGTAGTTATTATTATTATTATTATTATCATTATTATTATTATTATTATTATTATTATTATTGTTATTGTTATTGTTATTGTTATTGTTATTGTTATTGTTATTGTTATTGTTATTGTTATTGTTATTGTTATTGTTATTATTATTATTATTATTATTATTAACACAATTTTGGCAATGTCCCTTAAATACCTCTGAGTGGATATCTAGTTTATAGTAAAACTTTGATCTGAGCACGAACTTTGAAATGAACTAAGTCATATATTACACTAAATCCTCTGGCACACGTATGTCTTTCCCCTCTTCCTCACAAAAAAAAAAAAAATATATCTGCAAAATATTCCAAAAATTCCATCCACGCAAAGTCCATATCTCCGAATAGAATTTGGAACTTATGCATGCAAAGCCGACGAAGGGGCAAATAAAATTTATTTTTCATGGCCAAGCGCGCAACGAAATCCTTCTCTGCATGGGCTTGACGTAAGTAAACCACCGAAAAATTGGTGAAAAACCCATATCCCATTAAACGAAGGGGGCGTCCCGAGCTCCTTCACTGCTAACCACTGTATAAAAAATGAGTCTCCGGGGCCTCTTTGACCATCGGAAGTCAATAAGGTAAACTGCTTTGGCTTATGCTCTGAGATATTCGGCGGAGGGATACATAATGGTATTGGCGGACGAAATCCGATCCTTTATGTCAAGAGGCGTGTACTTCGAATATTTTTTCCCTATTCTCTTTCTAGTTCCCTTTTTTGGCTTCTTTTCAGTTTACTATCTTCGGATTCCTTTGTTACTTGCTGTTTTAATTTCTGTTATTCTTAGTTAATTTATATCCACAGTTTTTCTATCAATGCGAAGACTATGGACTTTCAGATATAGGCCTAATGGAACATTTGATATCACGAAAGAATGAAGGGAAGAGCTCTAAAATTTATAAATCGATAACGTAAGGAAAACGCTATTGCCAAAGCAATTCGAGTTCATTATCTGACGAACGAAAACAAAAGAGGTAGATATACTTTTATATAATTTTAGTTAGATTGCCGGACCAACAACCTATCCCAACAGTGCCTGGTATGTCTTAGCGATCAGTCATACAGAGCTACAGAATCAATCACTGATTACCTTCGTTTGTAGGGCGACCAGTAGTTGAGTTTACGAGTTATTATTATTATTATTATTATTATTATTATTATTATTATTATTATTATTATTATTATTATTATTATTGTGCAACATTTGCTCAACCAAACAATGTTCGACTTTAGTGTTTAGTTTCCAGAAAGTATGCACAGTTTTTAAAGATTAAATACACATGTGAAGTACAGTAACAAGAATAAATTCTGGAGGCAGGTGCTTTGATTGATGCCCAAATATTATTCTTCACACGCACACACACACAGATATTGATCTTTGGCGCCTTGTTTATTCATGTATCTAAGCAATAATTAGAAATCAGCAGATAAGTGTGTTTTCTTAACTGTAATATATATATATATATATATATATGTATATATATACATAAATATATATATATACGTGTATATATATATATATATATATACATAAATAATATATATATATATATATATATACATATATATATATATATATATAACACAAATGAAAGAACAATATAGTTTCCGAGAATATAAGAAATAATAGTTACAGTGATTCCACTTAAGTTATCCTTCAATTTCCTAAACCATTTTAACATGGGTTTCTTATATGGACACCTTTATTGAGTACTTTTACACTTTCCCCTGATTCATGTCAGATTTAGATAGCTTCTTAGATCCTAAAATGGCCCCCTTTTACTCTTAACTATTTCTAAATTCTAATATATTTCCTAACCTACCATGGTGACGTATTTGCTGTTGCTGTAGGTTGAGGTTATTTCGGTTTCTATGTGAATCATAAGGGTAGAGAAGAAAGAGAGAGAGAGAGAGAGAGAGAGAGAGAGAGAGAGAGAGAGAGAGGTCCTAACAGATCTGTGTCCTGGAACATTCCTTATCGTTATCGATTTTCGGGGATCGACTATCATGGAATTTTTGTGAAACAATTGTTGAGGTATTTGCAAGCATGATTTACATTTTTATTATTTTACAACGGAAAAATGCAGTAAAATTAGATATTTTATAATATAACAACAAGGTTTTCTCGTTGTTCACCTGTAATCGCTTGTTACTGGGTAAGTATTTGTGTGAATGGCCACTTTATATACTAAGATCGTGAATATGTGAAAATATATAAAATACAAAAGAATCCTGTAAATATGCATACAAGAGGACAGAGCTCACAATATGGAATTGATAATACAACACAAGGTGGGGTTTAAATTATTTGAACTTAAAAAACAAATAATCATGGGCGGTATATTAATTTGAGTTTAAAGCAATATAACATGAAGGGAAAGTTTTTTTTTTTTTATTCTGATTTTATATTCAACCTCTATAACAAATCATACGCCAATTCTAAGTATAACATGCGCATAGGAAGCGAATATTTACTAAACAAATAACAAATAGATTTATATTGACAATTCACGTGCAAACTTGCCAAAAGCTAAGAAACCATAGAGGGAAAATGCAAATATATCATGTCTAAAATAAGAAACTTTCAGAGGTGAAATATGAAAACAACTCGGAATAAAAATAACGAAAGGATGAAAAACAAAAGAAAACACAAAAACAGCGCTTATTTTTTACCTCTTCATCGGACCCCTCAACACCATCATTGTGAGGAGCCTCCCGGACGACCGTATGCCTTCCAGATCCTACGCCTCCAGAATGCCAATGAGCCCCAGGGACACTTTTGAGTCACATGATACCTTTTCTAGGATTTCAGGAAGGACCCTATAAAAGCGACATTGCTGACCTCCTGTCCCCTCACCCTGGCTCACCCTCTCTCCCTCTCTTGCCCTCTCTCTCTGTCATCACGGATGTCTTCGGTTCTCTTGATATGAGGAATATGAGGGGCTTCGGATTCAGCTCCAATCGCTTAGGAGGAAATCAAACGATCTACGCTCCCATCACGAGCGAGGGTGTCTCTGCTGCTGCTGCCTCGCCTCTCCTGTGAAGAGGAAGGAATGCATATTTATGCATGCTTACACGTGCGTGATGCTCTCGATCTCACTTTCTCCCCTTCCTCACCCTCACAGACATTTTATATTTATATGTATGTATATATATATATATATATATATACTGTATATATACTGTATTGTATATATATACACATACACACACACACACACACATATATATATATATATATACTGTATATATACTGTATTGTATATATATACACATATATACACACACACACATATATATATATATATACACACACACACATATATATATATATATATATGTGTGTGTGTGTATATATATATATATACATCTATACATACATACATACATAGCATACATACATACATATATATATATATATATATATGATATACATATCCATATCCATACACACATACATATGTATATACATATATATATATGTATATATATATATATATATATATATTTATATATACATATATATATGTATATATACATATATATATGTATATATATATATATATATAATACATATATATATATTCAAAAGGGCGTATTCTTATATCATCTCTGAAGAAGCATAGTATAAAAAAGCAATGAAAAATAAAAAAAATCCACTTAAAAGCTAAAAATAAATTTTTGCTAGGTTCACCTGGGTTTATTTTTGCTCAGATTTTTTTTTCTTTCTTTTTTTTTTCTTTGTTAAAAGAGCTCTTGAAATAAGAGGCTTTGGAAAATTTTCCAAACCGTGCTCTTTTCTTACAATATAACGTTACTATTCCTAATAGCTCTTAAAGAGGTATGAACCTGCATGAAAATTAACAGCATTTTCATTAACAATGTAAAAAAATATATTATTGAGCAGTTTTCCTTGTTTGTCAATTTGTTCTTAAGAGTACATAAAAAAATTAATGTTTATGAAACGCAATTTTCTCGAGAAAGGGGATTTAGAATTGCAAGAAATAATGTTCTAAATGTTGACTGCTTTTCTGGAACTATCTGTCCTTCAACATATTATTTCCGCTTATACAATGTTTAAAAAAAAAAAAAAAAAAAAAAACATCAATAATATAGCCGGTTTTTTCGATGTTAACTTTTACTTCAGCATGTAAACGAATACGTTTCGAATCAAAGTTGCTCAATATATTTTTCTTCTTTAAAAGAATAATATAAAAAAATAGACAAACCTTTCTCTAAAAACAGCATGGAAAATAATTTATCATATCCAAAACTTGTAAAACCTGGTTGACTAATCTGTTTCTCTAATTTAGCGCTGCAAGGCCTATAGCCATCCATGCAATAAAACTTAATTTTCTTAGTACTTTTATATTGGAATGCAATATGGGAAAATACAAAGGGTAAATAAATCATACTTTTTTTTCTATTATTCCAACAACCTGAATCATATCTGTTACCTGATTTTTTTTTTTCTAAAGATATTATGATTCTTGAACGACAAAGGGTAAATAAATCATACTTTTTTTCTTATTCCAACTACGTGAATTATATGTTACTTGATTTTTTACTAAAGATATTATGATTCTTGAACGAAAATCTCTCGATATTTTTCCCTCGTAAATCACATTACTCTCTTTATTGAATATTTACTTTTCTATTTTACTTCACTTCTCCTTAGTTACCAAAAACTTATAATCATTATCATTGTTATTATCATTATAATTACCATTATTCTTATCATCATCAATATTATTCACATGTTTAATTTTTATTTACATAAAATACATTGTAGATATCGTCATCTAAATCGTTAAATAATGATAATAATGGTAATAATAATAAAATTGACAATGAAGATAATAAAAACTTGTTAATAAAACCAAATGGAAAAATTGATTATAGAAACATTGAAAAGTGAAGTCACGGTGAATCTCAGAAATTTCCCGCTGTATTTCTCTATATTGTGTATTTCCAAAATAATAATAGGTTTTCATTATCATTATTATCATCATCATCATCATTATTATTATTATTATTATTATTATTATTATTATTATTATTATTATTATTATTATTATTATTATTATTGTTATTATTATTATTATTATTATCAAAGTGAGATATCCATATACTGTAAGGCTCATAAGTTTCAAAAGTTAGATTTAAAACAATGCAATTTTCGCACCACTCATAGGAAGTTCCCCATTCAAAATTAATAATGTCGCAGATAAACTCTCAATTACTTTGGGGAAATTATCTAAATATTCTCTACCTCACTAAAACAATGCCAGTGTCTTTCGTGTATTTGAGAACTTTTATGAAGTAGACATTTAGTTTCTTTTACCTGATGAATGGTGGATTAGTATGTGCGTGGTAAAGCTAATCTAATAAAAGTGGTTTCGTGCTTCTACACAGAAGCTGTACAAGTAACAACTCATACCCCTCTTACCAATCCAGCAAGCCTTTCGTAGTATCTATCTATCGAACTATCTTCTCTATCTATCTGTCTATGGCTATGTACGTATATATATATATATATATATACATATATATATATATATATATACATATATATATATATATATATATATTGTATATATTGTATATATTCATATATATGCATATAAACAAGCACACATATATGTTCATATATATATATATATATATATAAATATATATGTATATATATATATATATATATGTATGTATGTATATATACACATAATGATATATATATATATAATATAGATAAATTTGTACATTATATATATATATATATATATGTGTGTGTGTGTGTGTGTGTGTGTGTGTGTATGTATGCACATATATATGTACATACTTGCACACATCCTTATATATATATATATATATATATAGATATGTGTGTATGTATGTATACATGTGTGTGTACGTGTGTGTGCGCTTTTGTGCTTAGTAAAAGAAGTATATGTCCAGAGCTGCAATGACCCCTTAAATTTCGATTTCCTTACTTTGTGAGAACACTTGCTATCATCAAATCTTGAATACATGTAGGAATAAATAAAGAAATCCTAATTCCCTTCGTAGGATTCTGACTTCCTCAGGCAGGAAAGGTCAGGTTGGGTTTAACCTCATCCACCTGAATTATTCAAAAACATTGGTTCAAGGCTAAGCAGAGGGAGAAGCGGATCCTTAATGTTTAACGAAATCTATAAGTTAAGATGGTATAGCGGGAAATAAATAAATAAACAAATAAATAAATCAGTATACATATATATATATATATATATGTGTGTGTGTGTATATGTTCATATATATATATATATATATATATAAATATATATACAGTATATACACACACATATATATATGTACATATATACATCATATATAATCATATATAAGGATGCATATTGTGTATATATACAGTATATATATATATATATATATATATATTTACATATATATAATCATATATAATCATACATATTGCGTGTGTATATACAGTATATATGTGTATATATAGACATACATATATATATATATATATATAAATATATATATATATATATATGCATGTATATCTATGTATATATATGTATACATTTGTATATATATATTTATATATATACATATATACATATATATCTGTGTATATGTTTGTGATTGTGTTTAGTAATATGTATATATATATATATATATATATATATATATACACACACACATATACATACATACATATACACACACACAAATATATATATATATATATATATACATACAGTTAACAGCAGACCAATAGATCTTCAAATTGCCCTTGGTGTAGCTGTGAGGAGAAATGTCTTGCATGTCTTCCTAAATTCAATATCAACAACACCTATCGCTTGTCTACAACCTTCCGCAGACTGCTTTCCTCGTTAAGTGAATCTACTTCGTACCCATGAAGGACTTGTCATATATAAGTAAAGCATATATATGTATGTTTGTGTGAGTAGATTTTGGCATGTATGAAAAATTTATTAATGTATGTTCAGCGATTTGCATGTAAAAAATCATACATATAAAGTATTGTTTCATTATGAAGACCATTTCCACAAAAGCGAGTCTACAACTTCGAATGAAATCATTCAATGAATGTAACGTAATATTTTCCTTCAAAAGACATTAGTGAAATTATATATCCATTTTTTAAATATACCATAAATCAATAAAGGAAAAAAAGATCTCCGTACTAGGCCATGAATGTAAATGACAACAACGAACTAAAAAAAAAGTAGGTAAGAGTGATAAAAAACTATATATATAAAAAGCACCGGAGAGTACAATAAAGCGCCATAAATTTTGATAGACAATGAATAAAAGTTATACCGGTGCCATTCCACAAACTGTATTCTTCTATCCAATGGTTTAGAACGTTGCTTTCGAATAAAACGTAACATTGGGAATGTGATGCCCTTTTGGAATTTCGCTGAAATTCCGGCCCCAAAAAACAGTGGGTGCTTCGGTTGTCAACCCCCGTAACTGGAAGTAGGCTCTGTTTAGTTTTTTTTTTTTATTCGTTAGAAACTGTTCGAGTATTTTGTTTCAATCGTATTCTCCCTATTTCTGTCTGTCTGCCTGTTTCTATTTCGCTTTGTCAATTCGGTAACTAAAAGAACGATGGGGTTTTTATTATCTCTCTCTCTCTCTCTCTCTCTCTCTCTCTCTCTCTCTCTCTTTGTGGACCTATTAACTAGAAGTATGTGCTCTGTTTTTTTTTAATCTGCATGTCTGCCTGTACTCAGTAACAGGATGTAGAATGTATTTTTATTCGGTTTGATTTCAACCCTCACACCCCTCTCTTTCTCTCTATTCTCCCAATAACTCTAAAGTGATACGTCCGCTCTCTCTCTCTCTCTCTCTCTCTCTCTCTCTCTCTCTCTCTCTCTTCAGGAGGGGGCAATTAGTTTTATTTTGAGTACTACGTGAGGTACGGATTTCATGTTGTATTCGCAGTACCCTGTTGCTGTACGTCACCTGTGATCGTCTATGGCCATATGAAAGTACGAAACCAGATTCTCATTCTGAAGTTTTGTGTGCACAGTTATTCGTAGCAGAAGTTTTGTGCGACAGATATCGTTATGTTTATAGCGTATGTGTGTGATATTTTTTTTCTTGGCATGTTGTCCTTTTGCAAAGGAATATGTGCATGTTTTTGTATGTTTTTCAAGTTATGAGCGTCTTAATTTTGCACGGATATAGGTTATATGCACATCTTTAGGAACACATGGATAAATAGTTTGAAATATATACATAGGAATAAAACATAAACTCAAGCACACACACACACACACACACACACATATATATATATATATATATATATATCATGTCGTTATTAGTTCGTTGAATTACAAAGGCCTCAGGCATGTCCTTCCAGCTGGGTCAGTTTATGGTCTTTCTATGCCAATC
>NC_090729.1:175031217-175036217 GCF_036898095.1 Palaemon carinicauda | reverse complement strand
GAGAGAATACATGATAATGGTCCTTGTTGGTGGGAGGATACATGACATTGGTCCGTGTGTGAGAGAGAATACGTGATGTTGGTCCGTGTTGGTGAGAGGATACATGATATCAGTCCGTGTTTGGTGAGAGATACATGTATCCAGTGTCTTTCCTAGACAGCCCTTGCGAAGAAACTCATGAAAATGAATGGCGTAAATCAGAGTTCAAACTAAGAACAAAAGAATAAAAGGTAGGATTCTTGTGAAGAGTTGCTTTCACTATGCCATCCGTCTGAACCTTATCTATTAGAATGAAGAGTAAAAATTTTTTTTTTTTTTTTTTTTTTTGGCAAGAATCTGTTTTATTTTCGAGGTAATGGATATGTACAAAATTGAAATGTTCGTATTACGACTATTTTCCAGCATATAATGAGTTCTAATCACCAATTCCTAGTGGCTAGCGTGGTGTTGAAAATGGCCAAACTATATACATGACTAAGGACAAGTCTGAGGCCTTTGTCTCGCAGTGGACTAGAAATGCTTGCATTTGTTGTTGTTTTTGTAATGTCAGTTTCATTAGAATAATATAAACAATCGTTATGAAAATATACGATTGAAAAAATTTATTCTATTTGGTTAATTTACTACAACGGATTCTGAAACTTTGGTGCCAATGAAAGATGTTTTTATACGAACAGCTACACAAATCCTCATCAGTTTTATTTCCCTAGATTAATTAGCAAAACATCTAAGTGAACTAATTCAAGGATTTCTAATCTGAAATAGATAAGCCATGTTAGTACTTAAATAAAATTAGATCTTTAATACCTTGAAACAGATTATGTAAAGATGCAAGCCATTAGTTTTATTCTTATTGGAAAATTTCTGTAGTTTTTGACATTGAAAGTTTACCGTTTTTTTCTAATTTATTTTCTCCTAACTGAATGTCATTGTAAATCGAAAAGAACCACCCAATATAAAAAGCACTCAAATTTTCGTTAATTTCCGTAACTTAAGCTCAAATGTTGATCAATTCGTTCCTGGAATCAAATCACTTCGTGGAGAGCATTTTTCTTCCAAACATTTAAATTGCCTTATGGAAACATATCAGTAATTTTGTTATAACGAATGAGTTCACAATCTCGATGAGATCACTAAATAGCCTACATATAATTCTTCTTAATTGTTCTTTAATTACTTTGCTGGTGCTTATAGAATAACCAATGGATAAACAGATATAGACAAAAGAGAGTGAAGACAACCGGCTTTCGAATTCTTTAGACGAGTAATGATCCTGTGACGGGCCGAGAGAGGCTGGAACTAAGAAGGCAGGATGAAAGCAACTGAGTAACTTTATTCCAGAACATCCGTTTATATATACATAAACTCCAGGCAAAAAGGACATAAAAACATAACAGGCAATTTCATGTTTAACCGACAACCGGTGCTGTTAACAGTTAACGGGGAGAAAAACCGACATGTTATTTCAGGTCCCTAACAGTGCGAAGGGGAGAGCGAAGATACAAAGCATAATATATACAAAAAAAAAAAATGTCGTTACTATGTACGATCGTGTAACACACGGGTGGTACAATCCCCAAAAGAAAAGGAAAAGCATACAATAAGTTATCAAGATATCTCATTTATAATTATTCCCCTTAATGAGTGGGGATACCTTAACGTGGTGAAAGGGTTTGTGTATCGTGCCATGATCAGCGAAGCTGTACTAGTCAAGGACACCCATACTAGGTCGGCTCGCTGTGAGCGATCAGACTAAAGTCTCCCACCATCATCAACTCGCACAGGCCAGCGTGGTGATGAAAATTGGCCAAACACCACATATGAATATGGACATGTCTGAGGCCTTTGTCCTGCAGTGAACTAGAAATGAATGCATTTGTTGTTGTTGTTGTTGTTGTAATTTATCATGGAGCCACGAACAGTCTCGAAAACTAAAGTCATTAAAGGTATAAGGGCCTTCTATTCCAGCCAATACCCCGTCTAAAAACAAAATGCAACTTCTAAAGAATAGAAGTAAATATATCGCATGTCAAAAGAAATATAGAATTGAATAAATAGTGAAAAAAAAAAAACTCGAAAAAAAACCTTGAAAAATAATCCACATTCAATTTGGTTTATTTCCATTTAAATTCCTAACAGTTTCAAATGAATTACTTCCTTTGTGCTCTTTCCCTTTAACAGGGACTTTTGTTCGAAAATCCTTTTACCAGGTAACAATTTTATCACATTTTTTTTTTCTTTTTTGCATACGCTCACTTTTAAAGTAGCCTCATACATCCAGCTTGCGCATTGTGATCAGAATGGTTTTATTTATGCAAATGCGTAGACTCACTTGCATTCATTCATTTATGTAAAATAAATCTTATTTTGTACATATTGTATGTGGGCATGCTCTCGAGTTCACATACTCATACATTCACACCCCCTCATATATATATATATATATATATATATATATATATATATATATATATATATATATATATATATATATATATATATATATATATATATATATTTATATATACACACAACTGTGGAGTCCAGTTGGAAGTTTTGTGAGCTAATCTCTCTTGGGAAGTGTGAAGAGCATGCCCAAACCATCTCCATCTACCCCTCATCATGATCTCATCTACCTATGGCACTCGAGTAATCTCTCTTATAGTTTAATTTCTAACCCTGTCCTGCCTTTCAACTCCCAATATTTTTCTGAGGGTTTTGTTCTCAAATCTACCGAATCTGTTGGATATTGTTTCATTGTCATACCACGAGTCCTGTCCATACAGTAACATAGATCTCGATAAACTGATATATATCCTGATTTTTTTTTTTTATGTAATTTCAGGTGATTTTACTTAACCTAGCCATTGGCTGATTTGCTTTTTTCAATCTTTCATTAAACTCAAATTCTAAAGATCCTGTATTAGAGATCACAGTTCGCTAATATTTAAATGATTCCACCTCATTAACCCTTTCTCCTTCCAATGATATTTCATCTTCCATTGTATATTCTGTTCTCATATCTCTGTCTTTCTTCTATTTATCTTAAGCCCAATTTTATGTGATATTTCATGCATTCTGGTAAGCAAGCACTGCAAGACTTGTGGTGTTCTGCTAATAAGGACAGCGTCATCAGGATATACTAGGTCAGCTAATTTCCCGTTACCAATCCAGTCCATTCCTTCTCCACCATCCCCAACTGTTCTTTGCATTACAATATCCATGAGGAGGAAAAAACAAACATAGATAACAACACATTCCCTTGGAATATTCCACTGTTCACTGGAAATTCATCTGCTAGGACTCCACTAACATTAAATTTTCCCTTGGTATGCTCATGAACAAGCTTTATCAAATTTACATATAAAAGAGGAATTCCATAATAACGCAGGACTATCCACAAAATTGGCCGGTGTACACTCTCAAAGGCTTTTTCATAGTCCCAAAAATGCCATCAAAAGTGGATTTCTATATTTTACAATTTGCTGTACCATATTTCTTGAAATGAAAATTTGCTTAGTACATCTACCTTTTTCTAAATCCTGCTTGTTCATCTCTCAGCTTTTCATCAAACGTTTTTGCTAGACTCTTTAGAATGAGCATATCATATATTTTCAAAGCAACTAACCTAAGTGTGATGCCTCTGTGATTATTGCAATCAGTCAGATTTTTTTTTTTGGCATTTTCACCAACACTCCTAGCTCCCATTCATCATATGTATATATATATATATATATATATATATATATATATATATATATATATATATATATATATATATATATATATATATATATATATATATGTGTTCTATATACATGTATATATCATATATGCATGCATACAAAATATACACTATATATATATATATATATATATATATATATATATATATATATATATATATATATATATATATATATATATATATATGTTCTATATACATGTATATATCATATATACATGCATACAAAATATACACTATATATATATATATATATATATATATATATATATATATATATATATATATATATATATCTATATATACATATAATATATGTATATATATATATATATATATATATATATATGAGTGTGTGTGTGTGTATGTGTAAACCCTTGAAAAATGGCACCTTTCAAAAACGATTACTTGAGTCATTAATATGGTTGAAGTTAAACGAACTCCAAGTGGCTATAAAACCTGGCTGGCCTGAAAATATAAATGCAGATCATAAAACTATTTATCTGGAGCAAATGTGAAAAACTCTTAATGATCCAAGTTCCTGATAAAATGTTTGACGCATTACCATTCATCAAAAATAAATGAAGAGGAAGATATTGATGAATATTAAACGTGGTTAACAATGATCACTCTCTGATGATGCTGACTTTTCGTCCTCTTTATATAAAGGGGAAAAAATTAATTGAATGGACATTTTTTTCAATGAAGCTTAAAAGTCTGAAACAGCTCATTAATCATAATTGATTGATCGTGTGCGGTGCCATTAGATTCTTTTAACTTTCAACCTTCGTCTCATTTGTATTAAGATTTGAATACTTATAAAGGGGAAGGCTCTTCATTAAGAGACTTCTGATTTCATAATTCATTTTTTATTTTTTATAATATCACCTGTTTTTACTAATGCATTCTCCAGTAAGTATTTTAATTTTTCATGAGTCTACATTATTCTCTAAGACATATTTGCCTTACAATAATTTATTGGTTTAAAAAACGTAACTTGGAAAATTCTCCCAGTTATGTACTGTAATATGTCCATGCCAGAATTTTTCAAAATTCATCGGAGGATTTTTCTGTTTAAATGTCTTTTTTTTTTTTAGTATCATTACAATTCCTCAGTTTTTAACATTAGACACATTTTTTTTCTATTCTAGTAACCTACTAAATATCCGGCCCACACAGAGGTGGGCATATTGTTTGGCAGTAGGCCTAAAGCGCTCCATGGACCTAGAAAGCGGGAGTTAAGCGCTATATATTT
>NC_090729.1:175023717-175026217 GCF_036898095.1 Palaemon carinicauda | reverse complement strand
ACTTTACATTACACAAGTTGAAATATCTCAGCTACTGAAATGACAGAGTCAATGATTCAATGAAAATTATATTTATGAAAGGGATACATGGATGAATAAATCTGCAGTGATTAAAACCTCAAAGAATAACTCTTAATAGTTACTATTCATGGAAAGGAAAGCAATTTCATTGTATAACACTACAGCAGACTTCCTTTGATTTCCCTTCAACTAAAATAAAACTCTCTCTCTCTCTCTCTCTCTCTCTCTCTCTCTCTCTCTCTCTCTCTCTCTCTCTCTCTCTCTCTCTGTGAAGTAGGGAACTCGTTCCCTCTATTTCAATGTTCAAAGCAGTGTAGCCTCTTGAAAATCTGGATCGCCAAATGACTTCAGCTTTGCCAGGTGTGTATATGGAAAGAGGAGATGTATGGGAGAGGGGACGAGAGAAGTTGGGGTTAGGGACAAATATATGGAAGAGTGAAAGGGGGGGGGGGGATGAAGTTGAGGGAAAGATAGAAGGGGTTAGTAGCGCCGCATATTGCAACATTCCAGGAAGGATTCGATTTCAAGTCCTTTCCTCCCTCTCCTTTCCTTTCTCATGAGCGGCAAAAGTGCAACGTCCAGCCTCCCTGAACATTCGTTGTATGGGAATCGCTGTGTGATGTTTCTTTATTTGGAATGTACAAAGAGAAAGAGGCATTCTGCGCGCTAGCATTTCTGTGGGAGGTTATTCCAGAAGTTAAATCGGTTCTGATTTGGCGATGGTGATATGTGGGAGTCTAGGAAAAGGATAGTGGGATTAATCACTTCACCGCTCAAGAACATTCATACACACACACTCACCTACACACACACATATATGTATACATATATATATATATATATATATATATATATATATATATATATATATATATATATATATATTTATATATATACATATATATAAAATTTATATATATATACATATATATAATATTTATATATATACATATATAATATTTATATATATATATATATATATATATATATATATATATATATATATATATATAACATATATATATATATATATAAGTATATACAGTATATATATATATATATATATATATATATATATATATATATATATATATATATATATATATATATATATATATATATATATATAAATATATATCTATAAATAAATAAATATATATATATATATATATATATATATATATCCATATATATACGTATATATATATATATATATATATATATATATATATATATATATATATATATATATATATATATATATATGTCCATGTGTGTGTTAGTGTCTTGAAATCACGACAGCTGGCACGTGATGAGCATAAAATATGGATTAAGGCCACGAAAGAAAATGTGAAAAGACTTGATTGGAGTTAGTACTTTCTCCCTATTGGTGACATCAACGTACTGGCATAAGACGAAAGTACCAATACTAAGCTACTTTCCGTTGACTGAGGCGGCCTCGGTAGTAAATTTCGTTAAAGCTTATGAGGAGCCTGGTGAGGACTTCTGAACTCTCAAAAACCAACGGGGACAAATTATCTTCCATTATACTTTTCGCTCGCACATGAGAAAAGTTAAAGGTTGTCCAATTTCACTGCATGGTTAAGAGTATAACACAGGAAATTTTCATCTAAATCTTATAGATATTGCATACAGAAACGTTAGGTAGCCTACCATAGTTCTGATTGAAAATTTCAGTAGGAAAAATATATGAATATGACTCCCTCTATTGGCTCCATTTCGTTGTTTTAATCTGCATCAATCTTTAAAAACAAATTAGTGCATTTTAATTTGATAAAAAAAAATGGATCAGACTCTATAGATGTTCCACAGTAACTGCTATTCAACTCTATGTTCCTATAGACATTAGACTTCATTCATTCTTATAATTTCATCTCAAATGTATATCTTTTATGGAGTCAGAACACAAGAAGAGATTTTCCCAAAAATCTTGATGCTGTTTGGGATTGGTTGAAATGAAATGTAACTTAAGCTAGTTTGGGCATTTACCCAAGGCGCACTGTCCAAATGGGGATGAATCAATATGACATAAGACACGTATTGTGGACCTCCGGACTCTTATATCATTCACAAATTAACAGATATAGCAACAAGAACATTATTACTAAATAAATTACATGTCATGAAATAAAAATAACCTGAAGAAAGAAATTTGTGTGGGAATCATGAAAGTCAGATTATTTCATATTTATTGAACGAAAAGTTTTACTGCGCCCGGAAAAGAGCAGACTCATAAGTAATTTCGTGAAATTTACTCAAAGCAAATAGGCCTACTTAAGTAAAGGAAAATAACTGGACCGGCCCCCCCCCAAAAAAAAAAAACAGAAATAATAATAATAATAATAATAATAATAATAATAATAATAATAATAATATTAATAATAATAATAATAATAATAATAATAATAACACTGAAGCATATTTAAATCCCTTGCCAGGATTCATAAAATTTTCTGAC
>NC_090729.1:174992337-175007337 GCF_036898095.1 Palaemon carinicauda | reverse complement strand
ACGCTAGTATTTCTGTGGGAGGTTATTTCCGGAGTTAGACTGGTTCTGATTTGGTGATGGCGATATGTGGGAGTCTAGGAAAAGGATAGTGGGATTAATCACTTTAGCGCTCAATAACATTCATACACACACACTTACTCACCTGCACACACACACCCACACACATACACACACATGTATATATATATTATATTTATATATATACATATATATATATATATAATATTTATATATATTTATATATATATATATAAATATATATCTTTATATATATATATATATAAATATATATCTTTATATATATATATATATATATAAATATATATCTTTATATATATACATATATATATATATATATAATATTTATATATATATATAAATAAATAAATATATATATATATATATATATATATATATATATATATATATTTATATATATAAATATATATATATATATATATATATATATATATATATTTATATATATAAATATATATATATATATATATATATATATATATATATACATATATATATATATATATATATATATATATATATGTGTGTGTGTGTGTGTGTGTGTGTGTATGTGTGTTAGTGTCTTGAAATCCCGACAGCTGGCATGTGATAAGCATAAAATATGTATTATGGCCACGAAAGAAAATGTGAAAAGACTTGATTGGAGTTAGTACTTTCTCCCTATTGTTGGCATCAACGTACTGACATAAGACTAAAGTACTAATACTAAGCAGCTCGTTTTACTTTCCTTTAACTGAGGCGGCCTCGGTTAGAAATTTCTTTAAAGGTTACGAGGAGCCTGGTGAGGACTTCTGAACTCTCAAAAACCAACGGGGACAAATTATCTTCAATTATACTTTTCGCTCGCACACGAGAGAAGTTAAAAGTTGTCCAATTTCACTGCATGGTTAAGAGTATAACACAGGTAATTTTCATCTAAATCTTATAAATATTACTTACAGAAACGTTAGGTAGCCTACCATAGTTCCAATTGAAAATTCTAGAAGGAAAAATATATGTATATGACTCTCTATTAGCTCCGTTTTATTGTTTTAATCTGAATTAATTCTAAAAGACTAATCAGTGCATTCTAATATGATAAAAAAAAAGTGGATCAAACTCTGTAAATGTTCCACAGTACAGTAACTGCTATTCAACTCTATGTTCCCATAGACATTAGTCTTTATTCGTTCTTATAATTTCATCTCAAACGTATATAATTCATGGACTCAGAACACAAGAGGAGATTTTCTCAATTTCTTGATGTTGTTTGGGATTGGTTTAGATAAAGTCTAACTTAAGCAAGTTTGGGCATTTACCCAAAGGCGCACTGTAAAAATGGGGATGAATCAATATGATATAAGACACGTATTGTGGATCTTCGGACTCTTATATCATTCACAAATTAACAGATATAGCAACAAGAACATTATTACTAAATAAATTACATGTCCTGAAATAAAAATGACCAGAAGAAAAAAAATTGTGATGGAAACTTGAAAGTCTAATTATTTCATATTTATTGAACGAAAGCAGATTTTTTACAATAAATATCTAAATTCGATTTTGGACGTGAGAGCATTTAATTTGTAGCCTATTTCCATAAATATTTCATACATGATTTAGAGGCTTTTCCACGTAACAGGAAAACTGAGAGTATTGTAATATTAAAATTCTAAAATATCCAATTTTGAGTTGTGAAGTTTTAATGCGCTCGGAAAAGAGCAGACTGATAAGTAATTTCGTGAAATTTACTAAAAAGAAATACTTAAATAAAGGAAAATAACTAGACCACCCCCCAAAAAAAAAGAAATAATAATAATAATAATAATAATAATAATAATAATAATAATAATAATAATAATAATAATAATAATAATAATACTGAAGCATATTTAAATCCCTTGCCTGGATTCATAAAATTTTCTGACATTCGTCCAAAAGCTTAGCTTTAAATTTTCCTCCCGCTGAGGAACAGATAATTGATTAATAATATGATAATTGTATAAGATTATTTATACAAATTAAATGCATCCATAAATACATAGTAATCGGTTAAAATTATGTCATATATTGTTTACGCATGAACGTTTGCTCACAATTTACCATTTCAATTAATGTTTAGCCCTAAAAATATCACAGAAAGCATTGATATAGACAAAAGAAGTGGTCTATTCTTAATAAGACCCAACAAGAATCATGTTCTAAGTCTAAGAGTTATTGTGATATACTGTTTTTTACGTAATTATTTTTATCGGTTAAAATTATGTCATATATTGTTTAAGCATTAACATTTACTCACAATTTACTATTTCAGTTAATATTTAGTCTTACAGATATCACAGAAAGCATCGATATAGACAGAAGTGGTCTATTCTTAATAAGACCCAACAAGAATCATGTTCTAAGTCTAAGAGTTATTGTGATATATTGTTTTTTTACGTAATTATCTTTATTTCTCCTATTTTCTTTACGAAATATCTGTTCATTGATATTACGTATAATAAGAGACAAAAAAAAAGAAAAAAAGAAATTGGGTCAAGTTAAAAGGGCCAACTAGATATGAAGGCTCAATGCATTTCGAAAGTTGCCGGTAAGTTCCAACCTCGCTAACTTTTTTTACTCTCTCTCTCTCTCTCTCTCTCTCTCTCTCTCTCTCTCTCTCTCTCTCTCTCTCTCTCTCTCTCTCTCCCTTTTTTTCCAGCGATAGGAAGTTTAAGGGATATGATTGGAGAGTGATTCGGAGCAAATCACTCGATAATTAGCGATCGGGGATTAGAAGCAAATCTGCGGAATGAATCAGCCCTTATCACTGTTTTGGCAGTTCGGTTTTTTAAAGTCTGCATTGAGAAAAAAATTATGCTCTGCAATTTAACGTTATGGATTATTTATTGTTTCTATTTTGATTGATTTATGGTAATTTTCACTTGTATTTATCTATTTCCCCTTTTTGTTCATAATAGTATTTTTTTCTTAAATTTTAGATTTTTCAGTATTTGAATTTCTTGTATTTAATTATTGTTTTTTTTCTTACGTTAAAAATTATGTAATAGCTCTTGTATTTACTTATTAATTCTGAGAACGTTATGTAGGAGTTTTTTTCTACTTTCATTGATTCATGGCTATTTTCGCTTGCATTAAATTAGTTGCTTTTTATATTCATAAGTGTTAGTATTCTTCTTTTTATTTGTTTTTCTAAATTCCAGATTTTTATTATTTGATTTTCCTGTATTTAATTAATGTTTTTTTTTTCACGTTAAATATTATGTAATAGCTCTCGTATTTACTTGAAATTCCGAGAACGTTATGGATAATTTTTTATCATTTTGATCGATTTATGTTTATTTTCGCTCGCATTTAATTATTTGCCCTTTTTATTCATAATTAGTATTATTTTTCTTGTTATTTTTTCTTAAATTCCAGATTTTCAGTTTTTTTTTTCCTGTATTTATTTATTTTTTTTTTACGGCAAAAAATATGTAATAGCTCTCGTTTTTATTTATATTTTCCGAGAAGTTTTGTTATTATTTGTCTTGCTATTCAATTTTATTCTATCTAGTAATTGATTGTTTACTGTAAAATTACCTAATAGCTCTCGTATTTACTTGCTAGTTCTGATAATTTTTTTTATTTAGAAATATAAAGTCAGATTCTAAAAGATAAAGGACTATTAATCTACTTAAAAATTGCTATTAATCTATTTAAAAAGGGCTATTAATCTATTATCTATTAATTCTTTTCTCATCCTAACCTTATTTTTCTCATATTTGCTTTCCATTTTCATTGGCAACAAAGTACAGCTGCAAACAATACTTGTACTTTTCTTTTGTTTCGTTTAAATTCTTTTAATTTAAAAATGTCAGACCAAATTTAATTACCATAGTCATATTGAAAATTAACTATTGTGATAAAAGAATAAACTAGTTCAATATCTTACGAGTAGAAATTTTATATAAAAAAAATATAATTAGAATATTAGAAAGGAACTTTACTATCGTGTTAAATAACGCAACAAATTTTGGATCTATTCTTTTCATAGTTCAATTACCAGATAATAAGAATTACTAAGTATTTTTCAATAGAAACTAACATTAATCAAGAATAAAATCCAGATTTCCTCTTTATTAAGTAACATGAATGTTTTTGATATACTTTACCTTGTTGCGTTTTATAAGTACATATGAAGAAAAATCTATAAAAAAGGAAAGATTTTTTTTTTTTCAATAAAATTTATCTACGCTTCTGGGAATATTTACGTGATTTGCAAAAAAGAAAACAGAACTGCTATCTTTTTGATGTTATATATATATATATATATTTTTTTTTTATGTAAAACGTTCTACTATTGATGTTAATCTTTTTGTTATGCAAAACGTTTTTCTATCAATGTCAATCTTTTTGTTAATCGACTACAAATGATTTTTAACGGACAATAAAAGGCCAATTTTAAAGGGCTTATATGAGAGATTTATATGTACTTTTTTTTTCTTTTTTTTTTTTTTCATTGTGAAACCATCATAAAGCCGTAGCCTTACATTTACCGGGGCGCAGTTATGAGTCCTAAAAAGACACGCACATACTCACAGATTCAACCCTTCTCACCAACTCCCCCTTTCATAATTACTACATGGCAGTTGGGGAATTTGTGTGAGATTGTCGTTTTCGAGTGGTTGCGTTTCAGCGTGATAAGAAATATATATATATATATATATATATATATATATATATATATATATATATATATATATATATATATATATATATATATATATATATACACATATCATCAACAAACATCAAATGCAGCTCTCTCTAGTCCAATGCAGTACAAAGGCTTCAACATTTCTGGGGTTTGGCCATTTTCATAACCACGCTGGGCACTTCGAATTGGCGATGGTGGGAGACATTGGTCTCCCACCTGACTAGTAGAGTTTTGCCGATCCATGGCGATGCACAAACTCTTTTTCCACGTGAAGGTATCCCAACTTGGAAAGGGATATATGATATATACAGTATATATATATATATATATATATATATATATATATATATATACAATATATATATACATATATAATTGTATATATATGCGTGTGTGTATATATGTACATATAATACACACACACACATATGTATATATATATATATATATATATATATATATATATATATATATATATATATATATATATTATATATGTGAGAGTGTTTGCATAATTATATAAAAATATATGAATTACAAATATCCTCAATGCCATCAGAACTGAAAGCTATTAATCGACACCACTTTTATAGATGGGACAATATCCTAGCGGTTAATTGTACAGTACGTCCAACTTTAAATACTAAGAAGGAATAAATATATTATAGCTATAACTAAAACTACAATTGTATATCAGAAAAATTATTGTGTAAACTAACGTCCAAAAAATTATTGATTAAATATTAATCCTTCAATCAGAAGTCTTGACGAAAACTCTAAAGGAGAAGAAACCCTCATTTTCTCCGTCCTTTTTGCCTCTAAATTAGCCGTAAAACGAAATCTGTTTTAGCTTTTTAAACTTCTGAAAAGGCGCTGATTGCCAAAGGGAGATTGGGGGGGAGGGGGTTGATCTTATTGGAATGGGCTAGGGGAGGTGGGGGAGGGGGGATAAGTATTTGCAGAGCTGGAAAAAAGGGGAGCTGTGCAATTAATTAAAACTTTAGTAGTCAATTAAGCGTTGAAAATAGGCTCCTGGAATTTACACAACAGCTACTAATGCGTTATGGTTAATATATCAAGACTAATGAGGAATATAATAAGCCTAAAGCTTTTTCCCTTTTCTAATTTGTACTTTGGGATTTTCTTCTTTTTTGCCAGAGGTTCGTAATTCTATATCTGGAATGTAAACCTTACGAAGTCATTATAAGCAAAATTGATCTTTCCAATTCATACAAATTAATCGAAGTTAATATTTCTTCTAGCAGAAAATATTCAATCTTAGAATTTTTTTTTTCTACAATTTCACAGCTCGAGTGTTGAACTATAGAACTTCATACTTGGTTCATAACTGTGTTAAACTGTCAATATTATTGAAAGAGTCTGATAAAACAACATACATAACCAGATTAATTTGTAAAATTCTGGAGTAGGATCTCTTAACAGTTATCTACTCATGTACATTCTTTTTTTTTTTAAATAAAACTTTAAAATATAATCATGTACTATAGATGTAATCATCTATCTAGTTGCCTATCCATATTTACTCAACTATGCAAAATATTCTATCAGTAACGCCCCAAAATTATGATTTGATAATAATCTTAATTCATCTGATCAATATAAAAAAGAACTTATATAAGATATTCTATAATTATTGACCTTGAAAAATATTTTGTCTTTTATGCTACTTTTATGAAAACATCTCTCTTAACGACGTACTATAATTGCAGGTGTGTGTGTGTGTGCGCGTGTGTGTGTGTGTGTGATGATTTGTGTACCTAGTTGGCGTTCAGGGTCACAAGCTCTGTGTACAAGGGATTTCCAAAATATGATTTCACTAGGAAGAAAAGTTTAGGCTTGAATAAATGAACAAATAAACTTGAATCAAAATTTAAATATATAAACCTAAATTATTCTATACAGAATATAATAACTTTGCCAACCCGCCCCCCTCCCCCCCCAAAAAAAAAACACAGAAAATAAAAATAAAAAAATAAACCACAATATGCATCGTCGCTCGTACCCATCACCGATCGCAGAAATTCGACAAGGACTGCAATGAAGGTTACTGTCATTCGTCATTAGGTTGCTGAAGGGCAAATCCTTGCAATGGAGTCCTTGCAACGGCTAATGAAACTCGGATTACAGACATGTTACAGGGGCATTCTGTTTCCCCCCAAATACAGTCATTACTGTCGTCCTTATGAAGTCATTTGCCTGTGGCTGCAATTGGCTAACGGAATTACCCAGCTGTCAGCCGGATGAACATCTCTAATCTGCGTCGGGGGATAATAAGCTGGAATTACATCGACAGTTTCCCTTTCCCTTTCTTCCAAAGTTATTTCTCTTTGGAAGTTGGTATAAATGGAATTATATATGATTCTTCAAAGTTATTTCTCTTTGGAAGTTGGTATAAATGGAATTATATATGATTCTTCAAAGTTATTTCTCTTTGGAAGTTGGTAAATGATTCTGCAAAGTTATTTCTCTTTGGAAGTTGTTATAAATGGAATTATATAAGATTCTTCAAAGTTATTTCGCTTTGGAAGTTGGTATAAATGGAATTATATATGATTCTCCAAAGTTATTTCTCTTTGGAAGTTGTTATAAATGGAATTATATAAGATTCTTCAAAGTTATTTCTCTTTGGAAGTTGTTATAAATGGAATTATATATGATTCTTCAAAGTTATTTCTCTTTGGAAGTTGGTATAGATGGAATTATATATGATTCTTCAAAGTTATTTCTCTTTGGAAGTTGGTATAAATGGAATTATATAAGATTCTTCAAAGTTATTTCTCTTTGGAAGTTGGTATAAATGGAATTATATATGATTCTTCAAAGTTATTTCTCTTTGGAAGTTGGTATAGATGGAATTATATATGATTCTTCAAAGTTATTTCTCTTTGGAAGTTGGTATAGATGGAATTATATATGATTCTTCAAAGTTATTTCTCTTTGGAAGTTGGTATAGATGGAATTATATATGATTCTTCAAAGTTATTTCTCTTTGGAAGTTGTTATAAATGGAATTATATAAGATTCTTCAAAGTTATTTCGCTTTGGAAGTTGTTATAAATGGAATTATATAAGATTCTTCAAAGTTATTTCGCTTTGGAAGTTGGTATAAATGGAATTATATATGATTCTTCAAAGTTATTTCTCTTTGGAAGTTGGTATAAATGGAATTATATATGATTCTTCAAAGTTATTTATCTTTGGAAGTTGGTAAATGATTCTTCAAAGTTATTTCTCTTTGGAAGTTGGTATATATGGAATTATATAAGATTCTTCAAAGTTATTTCGGTTTGGAAGTTGGTATAAATGGAATTATATATGATTCTCCAAAGTTATTTCTCTTTGGAAGTTGGTATGTATGGAATTATATATGATTCTCCAAAGTTATTTCTCTTTGGAAGTTGGTATATATGGAATTATATATGATTCTCCAAAGTTATTTCTCTTTGGAAGTTGGTATAAATGGAATTATATATGATTCTTCAAAGTTATTTCTCTTTGGAAGTTGTTATAAATGGAATTATATAAGATTCTTCAAAGTTATTTCGCTTTGGAAGTTGTTATAAATGGAATTATATAAGATTCTTCAAAGTTATTTCGCTTTGGAAGTTGGTATAAATGGAATTATATATGATTCTTCAAAGTTATTTCTCTTTGGAAGTTGGTATAAATGGAATTATATATGATTCTTCAAAGTTATTTATCTTTGGAAGTTGGTAAATGATTCTTCAAAGTTATTTCTCTTTGGAAGTTGGTATATATGGAATTATATAAGATTCTTCAAAGTTATTTCGGTTTGGAAGTTGGTATAAATGGAATTATATATGATTCTCCAAAGTTATTTCTCTTTGGAAGTTGGTATGTATGGAATTATATATGATTCTCCAAAGTTATTTCTCTTTGGAAGTTGGTATATATGGAATTATATATGATTCTCCAAAGTTATTTCTCTTTGGAAGTTGGTATAAATGGAATTATATATGATTCTTCAAAGTTATTTCTCTTTGGAAGTTGGTATATATGGAATTATATATGATTCTCCAAAGTTATTTCTCTTTGGAAGTTGGTATATATGGAATTATATATGATTCTTCCAAAGTTATTTCTCTTTGGAAGTTGGTATAAATGGAATTATATTTGATTCTTCAAAGTTATTTCGATTTGAAAGTTGGTATAAATGGAATTATATATGATTCTACAAAGTTATTTCTCTTTGGAAGTTGGTATAAATGGAATTATATATGATTCTCCAAAGTTTTTTCTCTTTGGAAGTTGGTATAAATGGAATTATATATGATTATTCAAAGTTATTTCGTTTTGGAAGTTGGTATAAATGGAATTATATATGATTCTTCAAAGTTATTTCTCTTTGGAAGTTGGTATAAATGGAATTATATATGATTCTTCAAAGTTATTTCGATTTGAAAGTTGGTATAAATGGAATTATATATGATTCTTTAAAGTTATTTCTCTTTGGAAGTTGGTATAAATGGAATTATATATGATTATTCAAAGTTATTTCGCTTTGGAAGTTGGTATAAATGGAATTATATATGATTCTTCAAAGTTATTTCTCTTTGGAAGTTGGTATAAATGGAATTATATATGATTCTTCAAAGTTATTTCGATTTGAAAGTTGGTATAAATGGAATTATATATGATTCTTTAAAGTTATTTCTCTTTGGAAGTTGGTATAAATGGAATTATATATGATTCTTCAAAGTTATTTCTCTTTGGAAGTTGGTATAAATGGAATTATATATGATTCTTCAAAGTTATTTCGATTTGAAAGTTGGTATAAATGGAATTATATATGATTCTTTAAAGTTATTTCTCTTTGGAAGTTGGTATAAATGGAATTATATATGATTATTCAAAATTATTTCGCTTTGGAAGTTGGTATAAATGGAATTATATATGATTCTTCAAAGTTATTTCTCTTTGGAAGTTGGTATAAATGGAATTATATATGATTCTTCAAAGTTATTTCTCTTTGGAAGTTGGTATATATGGAATTATATATGATTCTTCCAAAGTTATTTCTCTTTGGAAGTTGGTATAAATGGAATTATATAAGATTCTTCAAAGTTATTTCGCTTTGGAAGTTGTTATAAATGGAATTATATAAGATTCTTCAAAGTTATTTCTCTTTGGAAGTTGGTATAAATGGAATTATATATGATTCTTCAAAGTTATTTCTCTTTGGAAGTTGGTATAAATGGAATTATATATGATTCTTCAAAGTTATTTCTCTTTGGAAGTTGGTATAAATGGAATTATATATGATTCTCCAAAGTTTTTTTTCTCTTGGAAATTGGTATAAATGGAATTATATATGAAGGATTGAGTGGAATTTGAGGTATTGTTTTCATTCACGTTAATTTCCCTTTCTTCGATGTTATTTCTATTTGGAAGTTGATATGAATGTAATTATATATGATTTATATTAGTGGAATTGGAGGTATTGTTATTCAAGCATTTTTATAGTACCAATGTAAAACTAACAAAATGTTATATCTGAATTACTAGGTGGAATTATATCGACAGTTTCCCTTTCACTTTCTTCCAAGTTATTCCTATTTAGAAGTTGGTATAAATACAATTATATGTGAATTATTTCAGTGAAATTGGAGGTATTGTTATGTAAGTATTTTTATATTTGCAATGTAAAAATAACAAAATCTTATATCTGAATAACTAGGTGGAATTATATAGACAGTTTCCCTTCCCCTTTCTTCAAAGTTATTTCTCTTTGGAAGTTGGTATAAATGTAATTATATATGAAGGATTGAGTGAAATTGGAAGTATCGTTTTCATTCATGTTATTTACTTTACCTTTCTTCGAAGTTAATTTTATTTGTGAGTTGGTATAAATGTAATTCAATCTAAATAATTGAGCGGAATTTGAGATATTGCTTCCATTCACGTTATTTAATTTCCCTTTTCTCGAGGTTATTTCTATCTATAAGTTCATAAAAATGTAATTACATATGAATGATTGAGTGGAATTTGAGGTATTGTTCCCCATTTGCGATATTTAAATTGTTTTTATTTACAATGTAAACATAACAAAATGTTATATCTGAATAACTAAATGGAATTACATCTACAATTTCCCTTTCCTTTTCTTTCACAGTTATTTCGATTTGGAAGTTGATATAAATGGAATTATATATGAAGGAATGGGTGGAATTTGAGGTATCGTTTTCCTTCTCGGTAATTTTCCTTTCTTCGAAGTTATTTTTATTTTGAAGTTGGTATAAATGTAATTCAATCTGAATAATTAAGTGGAATTGTAGTTACTATTTCCATTCTCGTTATTCAATTTCCCTTTCTTGGAGGTTTTTATTTGGAAGTTATTAAATATGTAATTATATACGAATTATTTGAGTGGAATCGGAGGTATTGTTTCCATTCACTTTATCTATTATTTTTTATTTACAATGTAAAAATAACAAAATGTTATATCTGAATAACTAGGTGGAATTCGAGATAACTTTTCCTTTATTTTTTTCGAGACAATTTTTTCTTATTTACATGTTAGGGATAATAAAAGTCTTTTCATTAGAACAACAGTGGTACGTTGACTTCATTTACTTTATATTTTGAAATAAATATTAGCTAACTTTTAATCCCAGTAATAAGTTATTTTCTCTCAGATGTAAAAATTAATGCAAGAAATTAGTTTATTTTATTCATATATTATCTAAGAATGATACTTTTTGAAGGTTAAATGTGTTTGGTTCATTATGTAATGTAAAATATAACTCAAAATATTCATTCCTTTTTACGTTTAGTGACGTATTCCCTCCGATATTTTGCATTATTTTATGAATGAAATATTCACTATTTTGGATCTCAATAGAAAGGTAAAAAGGGCCAAATTGTATATTAGTGATAAACTATTCATAACAGCATGATAAAATTACATGAAAAATGTAATCCTTCCTATAGATGACTCTTATACTTATCTAAATTGTCTAATTTCGAATATAGACAAAATGTCAAAAATTATATACATACAAAGTCGCGTTAAAGTTATCTTACAGATCTAAATCTACTCGATAAAGGATTTATACGCTGTTATCATTATTATTATTATTATTATTATTATTATTATTATTATTATTATTATTATTAATTGCTAAGCTACAATCCTAGTTGGAAAAGCAGGATGCAATAAGCCCAGGTACCCCAACAAGGAAAATAGCCCAGTAAGGAAAGGAAATATGGAAAACAAAATATTTTAAGAATAGTAACAACATCAAAATGAATATTTATTGTATAAACTATAAAAACTTTAACAAAACAAGAGGAAGAGAAACTAGAGAGAACAGTGTGCCCGAGTGTACCCTTAAGCAAGAGAACTCTAACCCAAGACAGTGGAAGACCATGGTACAGAGGCTACGGCACTACCCAAGACTAGAGAACAATGGTTTGATTTTGGAGTGACCCTCTCCTAGAAGAGCTGCTTACCATAGCTGAAAAGAGAGAGAGAGAGAGAGAGAGAGAGAGAGAGAGAGAGAGAGAGAGAGAGAGAGAGAGAGAGAGAGAGAGAGAGAGAGGGTGTTCAAACGCAGTTATCGACAATTTTAAGAAAGAATGGAAAATGTTTTTTGTATAATTCGGTGTGCACATAATCATTTATGTTTAAAAATATATACATACATGCGACGAATTAAAACAGTAATAGCTCCGCTATCTATAATTGAGACTAATAAATAGTTATGAAAAAGGTCTTACATTCCTTAGCCTAAATTTAAATCACAACACATTCCTTCCAAAAAATTAGAATATGTAAAAATCTTACATATGCTCGTCATTTGATTCTATATTATTCTGTAACAGTGTGCATTTTATTTCTATTTTTTAAACACTGACAGGGGAAATTATTTAATAACGTGTTGACTTTTAATTAAATAACACACCGCCCTCTGTTGACACAAAAAGAAATGAAACATTACACTACGTACTTCAAACAGTCATCGGTCATGCGCAGAACAAGCAGAATCATTACCTTTGATTTAATCTTTTAGCTATAAAGCAAAGAGAATGTTTTTAAATAGAAGACAGAAATTGGGTAACCGAACAGTAATGGCTAGTGAAAGTCGTTGACGGTGGTACTAGTATAATAATAATAATAATAATAATAATAATAATATTAATAATAATAATAATAATAATAATAACCGGATAAAAGGAAAGAAACGGTTGTTATAATAATAATAATAATAATAATAATAATAATAATAATAATAATAATAATAACCGGATAAAAGGAAACAAATAGTTAAAATAATAATAATAATAATAATAATAATAATAAAAATAATAAAAATAATAATTATAATGATAATAGTAATAATAATAATAATAATAATAATAATAATAATAATAATAATAATAATAATAATAATTTTAATAATAATAATAATAATAATAATAATTTTAATAGTAATAATAATAATAATTTTAATAGTAATAATAATAATAATAATAATAATAATAATAATAATAATAATAATGATAATAATAATTTGAAATAATGAAAACCATCGCCCCTTACCAGTAGACAGTTTGCTAAATATTATAATGATATTTTCTTGAAGATTTGTTGTATCTATTTTGGTTTAAAATCAGTGTATAACCACACACACATACACACACACAGATATAAACAGATATATATATATATATATATATATATATATATATAAAGTATATATATATATATATATATATATATATATATATATATATATAAAAAGTATATATATATATATATATATATATACACACATATATATATATTCTTTTCCTTTGATATTTGGTTATTCAAACCTAAGATACATACAAATTATGTATCGTTGTCTTGGACGAGAAAGTTAGGATACTGCTTGTATATAGTTTAGCATAATAGGATATCGGTTTCATAATATCGTCTGAATTGTTTAATGAATTCTGGATTTTTATTTAGGTAAATAAGAAGATTTTGTTGTATCTCATATAATTTTTTTAGATAATTTCAAATTCCAAAAAACTAAATTGTGTTCACCACTTGGGTAATGTATTTTGTATTTTGGTATTTTTTTCTTTCATTAAATTTCCTTTATGCCAAATTATTAAGGATATCCAGATTAACGGAGTAAGCCTTTAAAGCACTAAGCAATATAAAAGTCTATTATAAAAATAGTAAAAGTTAACTCGAAAACTAAATTCCATGGATTTTGCAAATTCTCACTAGTACTTCATTTAAATACTGCTGTCAGACAGTCAATAGTGAAAATACAAAGATAGTGTGGAAGTATGGCTTAATTGTATGATCTGCATCTGCAACAAGAATAACAAGCAATTAAGCTTTTGTAACTTAACCATTGTTACTTGTCCTGTGACACAATTAAATATATAAAAAAAAAATATCTTATAAATGGTTTCCTCAGCTCCTGGTTGAGGCCCTAGAGTGTGCAAATACAGGACGATTATATTGATTACCTATAGCTGATTTCTCTCTCTCTCTCTCTCTCTCTCTCTCTCTCTCTCTCTCTCTCTCCTCTCTCTCTCTCTCTCTCTCCAGTAGTAACCCATAAAAGTTCACCAATGACTAAGTTCCTAAATCGTTCGTTCGTTCGTTCGAACAAGAGAGAGAGAGAGAGAGAGAGAGAGAGAGAGAGAGAGAGAGAGAGATTTGTTTATTTGATTGTCTATGTAATTTCAAGTGAATGAAGTCATACTTTTCCTATTGTTTACTAGGAAAATACTTCGACACTACGAAACTGTAACAGTGTTCTTACATGCGTACATAAATGCATAAACGCTCACATTATGTATACACATTGAAATATCTATTTTAATGCTGCTACTGTTCTTAAGATATTCTATTTTTTCTTGTTTCCTTTCATCACTGGGCTATTTTAGGTGTTGGAGCCCCGGGCTTATAGCATCCTGCTTTTCCAACTATGGTTGTAGCTTAGCAAGTAATAATAATAATAATAATATGTATATATGCATATATATTTCTATATAATATGTGTGTAATTATATAATGTATGTGTTGAGGTACAATCACACAGTTATACAACGTTTATGAAAGCATCTCCCTTAATTGAATACTATACGTGTAGCCTACGTGTCGATCTGTGTACATGAAATATGTCTATTCATATTTTTATAATTGGCTTTTACTGTCACACACTCTGTGTACATGAAATTCATAAAACAATACGATTTCACAAAAAAAAAAAAAAAAAAATGTTTAGAGTAGA
>NC_090729.1:174974837-174977337 GCF_036898095.1 Palaemon carinicauda | reverse complement strand
AAACTGAGAAACAGTGGAGAAAACGTAACCTCCTTCCAGCTTCATTGGCGGAGCTAATAAAATAAAGGCTGGAAAAACATAGGTATTTAATGGAATGAAAAATAAAATGAATACACGGCTATTTTTATATGAGAATTCAGAACAAAAGAAACGTTGGGCTTCTGTCGTGTAGTAAAATGTGTATTGTAAGGTTGACTTAGAAAAACTATCCCCCACCCTACCGCCTTCCTATTGCACCTTTGGTCACCCCCCCCCCCCCTCTCCAAAAACATTCATGTCATGAGGTTTTGAAAAAAAAAATATGATCATAATGCAAAAAGCTTCAGAAGAACTAGATTTCTTTTAAAGAATTCAATTTAAACTTCCGGACGGGGCTTCTTTCCTTTTACTTACAATAATAATAATAATAATAATAATAATAATAATAATAATAATAATAGTAATAATAATAATGATAATAATAATAATAATATTAATAAAAATAATTATAATAATAATAATATTAAAATAGCAACAACAACAACAACAACAACAACAACAACAATAATAATAATAATAATAATAATAATAATAATTCTTAAAGGCATTGGTGCATTCTACATACCATTGGCAAATTAATTATATGCATGTAATTTTGATTCAATATTTTGAGATTCGTTCTATTAAATAGATGTACTATGTAACTCTGTTATACTATTTCCATTCGTTTCGTAAAATCCTCAATGTTAATTTTAATATAAAGGAAAACAGATCTTTAAAAAAGGAAGAGAAGAGGAGGAAAGGGGTTGAAAATAAATAACCAAAGAGAAAGGATGATTTAAGAAATAAAATAAAACTTAGCAATTAACTCATATCAAGTGTAAAAAAAGGAAATATTAAGAATATCAATGCGGATTTAATAAGAATTCGGCCATATCAAATTCCATATTATCCACAATGGATATATAAAAAAAACAAAAAAAAAAAAAAAAAACTGAAAGATGAAACTAACAAGACGATACAAATGAAACAATGAAAGAACCAATTATAATTGGAAGTAAAGTAAAAACTAAAAAAAAAAAGATACACAAAAGGATATAAAGGATGATAAAACAGCGTCCATTAAGAAGATGAAAAATAGAACGATCATATAATTCTTGTGCTTGAGGCTTGAGACCAGCAAGATATCCAGTGTGGTGGCCGATGTGGTAACGTCCCTGACTGGTGAATGCCAGACTGGGGTTCGAGTCCCTCTCAGACTCGTTAGTTTCTTTGGTAGCTGCAACCTCACTATCCTTGAGACTTAAGGATGGGGGGCTTGGGGGAGCATAAAGGCCTATATTCTGAGTCATCAGCAGCTATTGGTCTTAGATTGGATGGAGAGGGGCCTTGGACGCTTGGACGTATTGTCCTCCTTGATAGGGCAATGTCACGGTCCCTTGCCTCTATCATCCATGAGTTACATTTAAATGTTATGAGGTTTTGAAAAAATATATATGATTCTAATGGAAAATGATTGACGTAACCCAGATTTACTCTTTTATGGATTATTCTTTATTACTTAATTTTTTTTTCGAAGTAGGGGATTTCGTTTTTCTCATCTCTCCTATATAACAAAGAGCAAGTGTATGGTTATATATATATATATATATATATATATATATATATATATATATATATATATATATATATATACATTATATATATATATATATTATATATATATACACACATATAAATATATGTTTCTTTCCGGTTACACTCGGCGATATTACCAAAAGTATAACTACTTGGTCTTTACCCGTCTCTCGGGTAAGGGTTAAGGGAGTAGTCATACCCTGGTGAGAGTTGTAATTTTGAAATGGGGAGGGGGTGAGAAAGGTTGAATCTGTGTGCGTGCGCGAGCGCGCGTTTGTGTGTGTGGTCATATTTATCTAAATATGTAGCCGTGATTTTTGACGGGTCGCGTTCACTAGTAACACATAATAATAGTATTGATAAATAATAAAAGTTATAGTAATCAAGCTCAAAATAACTGGTATATTATAAGAAATGTCTAGAATTAACATTAATTAGACATAATCGTCAAAAATTGTCCCAGTAAATGTTATTCAATAAATTAATTAGGCCTATTCCTAAAATTTGGTTTCAAGAAATTATTATTACAAAGATGCAACATTTGAAACTATCTCCATTCTCTTTGCATTTAGCAAAATCCTCAACACTCATATCAAAAGGTACGATAGAGTTTTTACAAAGTGAAAAGGAAGAGAAGATGAAGAAAGGGCAAAGTAGAGGAAAGCTGAGAAAGGGTGGATGGAAAAAGAAAGGGGGAGTTGAACAAACAAACAAAAAAATAACAATGAATTCATATAAAGCAAACATAAAATGTAAAGTATTTGGAATATCAATGCATATTGAGTAAGAATGTAGGAATATTAAATTCCATATTACCCAAAATGAAATGATGAAATGATAACAAGCAAAGCTAAAAGATGACACTGACAATACAAAGTAAAAT
>NC_090729.1:174959837-174967337 GCF_036898095.1 Palaemon carinicauda | reverse complement strand
GAACAATTGTTTTATGATATATGATATAAATATGAAAAATATTTAATATACCTATTAAAATTTTTAGTGTATTAAGGAGCATGGAATTATAAAGTAATTTCAAAACACTTTTCCTGCGCTACAATCATAGCTAACTATTATGATTTGTACTGACATGCTTTCTAATATATATATATATATATATATATATATATATATATATATATATATATATATATATATATATATATATATACATATATATACATATATATATATATATATATATATATATATATATTATATATATATAATATATATATACATATATATATATATATATATATATATATATATATATATATATATATATTTTTGGGCTCAAGCCATGTCGTCCTGATGGAAGTTCCTATAGGGTAGCTTCCTAGGGTATATTACAACTACGGCGATATTCCCAGAGAATTTACCTTAAGGTACCCAAAATTCTAACTCCTGGAGCGAATATCCCTAATGAAAGGGATATCACGACATATCAGAGGACGTATTCTTGACACGCCACATGGCAATCTGCACCCCAAACAGAGATAACACATCGAAGGGGTCAATAGGCAAGAAAACGAAAACGAGAAAGAAAAAGGGGGAGCCGCTCCCAAGGCTCCCTCTTCTCCCGTTTCGTAAGCGTGCATTGCGCCAATCCTGGCGCCATCTGCATTCCTTTTTGCGTAGCTTAACAACTCGGTGTTTTTTCCTGTGTTTCTCGCAAAATCTTGGATTTATTCATCTTTTCATGGCTTCTCCAACTTCGTCTGCCTCTGATAAGTTGAGTACCATGTCTTTTATGTATAAATGTAGGCTCTTGGTAAATTTTAAAGTGATTAATAGTAATAATCTTTGTTACAAGAGCCGTTGCCTACCGGAGGCGTCATGGACGCTGTCGCTCACTAGGTATGAGTTTTAGTTAGCCAGAGCGACGTTCCCGGTTGTTTTGCTTTAATAAATTTTAGCTATTTAGCGTTACATAGGATTTCCTTTCTCGTGCTTTTAGTATTATTTATTTTGGCGAAGTATTCGACAACTCTGGCCTACGCTAGGCCATGTAGCCTAGTCGTTTGGTCCTAGTACTTTCCTGCATGATTTTGGATTTCCGAGTGTTTTAAAATTTTATTGAAGCTTTAGGCTGTTTTTTATACATTTAAGATTATGTTGATTATTTCCAAGATAGTATACGAGTGAGTTTCGGTGATTTAGGTAATCGATTCTCTTGGTGCCTAGGCTAAGTTGCTTATGAAGCCTTAGTATACTTTCTCATACTCCCCGGTTGCTTTCTTTTCTTCGGAGAAGGTATGCAATCCCTTTCCCTCTGTTTAAGCCTTGGGCTTAACCCTAGTGGTTTATCTGAATTAACTTTCGATACAACTATACTGGGGTGTTACTGTAATTCCCTGTTCCAGTAAGCCTGGCTTCAGAGAGGGACAGAACATCAGAGTTTTTAGTCTGAGTCTGTGTTTGTCTGGCTTGGGGTAGAGTCTCCCTCGCTGGCCTGGCGCAGACATAGGAGGCTTAGCCTCCTTAGGTCATTGCCGAAGGTTTCTGTACGAGATGATTCCTTCTTTTGTGATCTAGCAGACTAGTCCTTGTTACTGTTCTCGGTGGGAGGAAAAGATCCTTTCCCTGGGAGTAGCAACACCTTCCTTGCTTTGGTTCAGTGGGGGTTGGCAAGTATTGCTGGCCTCCCTCGTTTTCTTGGCTGCGGGTGATTCTTCACTAAAGCAAGGTTGGTAGGACCCTCTTTTGTCCCTTCCCCCTCTATCTCCGTAATGGCCTAGCCATTACAGTACTGTACGTCATTCTACATCTGGACCTAGGATAGGTTAGGATGTGGAATTGACTCAGTCCCAGTAGAGCTGGGACAGGCCCTCTCCTCCATTGTTGGAATGATCCAACAAATGCAGAAGGAGAATATTGAGAAGGCGGCTGCAATGGAACTGCAGATGCAGAAGCTTGCAGCATCACGTGGGCCCCAGAAAAGGCTCAATGTGAAAGACCTTCCCTTGTGCTCAGATGCTAACCCGTGGAGATATGCTGAGCACATGCCGATGACGACTGGAAAGATCGTCATGTCGGATAAGTTGGGTTCAGTTCCCCTTGAGGAGGTGGAATTCTGGCCCAGCAAAGGGTCATATCCGGACTGTTATGTCCGGTTGAGGAAGGAACCAGCTTCAAAGGAGGAGACAGAGCCGAAGGAGGTCATAGTGATGGACCATGCTAAGGCTCAAGCTTTGCTTTCAGCTTCAATGAAAGAGAGGGGCTTCACGAACTCAAAGGTAGCTGCATTGAGTAAGAAGCTCCCTTCCTTTGTGTCCTCTCCTGCTAGAGCCTTCCCCTTTTTGCAGAAAGGGTTTGCGGCTGTATTAAAAGCAGTCGAGGCTGGCAAGCCTTGCCCCTCCCTGGAGGAGTGTAAACCCTTGTCGCTGGCCATACCTATGGACCACAAGGACTGGAAGGACGTCCATCTTGCCTTCTCAGTCGGGAAGTTGGAGGCTGATATTGCCGGACGTCAGTTCGGTGAGAACCACCGAAAGCTGTCTGACTTTCTTTTGCGGAGAGAGCTCGAGACAAAAGAAAGACTGGCTGCCTCAATGTCTCTTCAGACCACTCTTGAGACGATGGCAAGTGACCCCAAGGTCCATGAAATGTTCATGGTAGTGGCCAAGACTCATCTGGCCACAGTGACGAAGGATCTTTACAGCTTCGTCAGGGCGAGGAGAGCTTGTAGGGAGTTCGTGTTCACCTCGGCTACGGTGAGGCACGAGCCAAGGAAACTAATCTCCTCCAACATTTGGGGCAAAGACCTTTTCTCTAGCGAATTGGTCAAAGAAGTTGTTGATAAGGCCGCCACGGAGAATAGAAATCTTCTCCAGAAGTGGGGCCTGTCTATCAAGAGAAAGTCTTCCCCGGATGAGGGTCCCCAACCAAAAAGGAAGAGTAAGAGGACTAGGCTACCGTCTCGGCCAGCCAAGCCATTTGGACAGCAACAGCAACAGCAATTGCCGATGCCTTCAGTGCCCCAGATGGTGGCACAAACCCCGACCACTTTCCAGTGGGTACCCCAGGCCGTGTCGACGCAGTCCCCGGCATTCAACCCAACGTTCGAAGGGCAGTCAACTTCCTTTCGAGCAAAGCCTAGAGGAGCAGCCAGAGGCTCGTCTAGGCACCCCTCAAGGGGAAGGGGATTCAGGGGTGGTCGCGGTCAGGAAGACAAGATCTCAGGACAACAGTCCAAGTGAGATGATACCGGTAGGAGGGAGACTTCAAGATTTTCGGGATCGGTGGACCTTCGATCCCTGGGCCCACAGCCTACTCAAGAATGGACTGGGCTGGAGCTGGTACAGCACTCCACCCCCGTGCCCTCGGTTTTTCCAACACTCCACCCCCGTTCTGGAGGAGTACATCCAAGATTTGTTGGAGAAAAAAGTGATCCGAAGGGTAAAGTCCATCAAATTCCAAGGGAGGCTGTTTTGTGTTCTCAGGAAGGACTCGGAAAAACTCAGAGTCATTCTGGACTTGTCGCCACTCAACAAGTTCATAGTGAACTGCAAGTTCAAGAAGCTAACACTGCAACACATAAGGACCTTACTGCCCAAGAGGGCATATACCATCTCCATAGACTTGTCAGACGCCTATTGGCACGTTCCAATCAACCGTCGACTCTCCCCCTACCTAGGGTTCAAGCTACAACGAAGACTATATGCCGTCAGAGCTATGCCATTCGGGCTAAATATAGCTCCGAGGATCTTCACGAAGCTTGCGAGCGTAGCTCTCAAACAATTACGCCTAAAGGGAATTCAGGTAGTAGCCTACCTGGACGACTGGCTGGTGCGGGCAGCATCCAAGACAGAATGCTTGCAAGCTTCCATTCAAGTGATCCAGTTCCTAGAGTATCTAGGCTTCAAGATCAACAGAAAAAAGTCTCAACTTTCTCCATCTCAAAAGTTCCAGTGGCTGGGAATCCACTGGGACCTAATGTCACACCGTTTCTCCATCCCGACGAAGAAAAGGAAGGAGATAGCGGGTTCTGTCAAGAGACTTCTAGATTCCGAAAGGATATCAAGACGCGAACAGGAGAGAGTACTGGGTTCTCTCCAGTTTGCTTCGGTGACAGACCCGGTGCTAAGAGCACAGCTAAAGGATGCAACCGGAGTTTGGAGAAGTTATGCATCAAACGCGCGAAGAGATCTGAGAAGACCAGTTCCGCTTTGTCTACGTACTCTTCTCAGGCCTTTGTCCCAAGCCAGACATCTAAAGAAGTCGGTTCTTCTTCAGCCACCTCCCCCGTCGGTGACAATTCACTCAGACGCCTCGAAGGAGGGATGGGGAGGTCACTCTCATCGGAAAAAAGTCCAGGGGACTTGGTCCAAGCTATTCAAGACCTTTCACATAAACCTTCTAGAAGCTATGGCAGTGCTCCTTACCTTAAAGAAAGTCTCCCCGCGTCACTCGATCCACAAAGTTGGTGCTGGACAGCGAGGTAGTTGTGAGATGCTTGAATCGACAAGGATCGAGGTCACCACCTCTCAACCAGGTGATGTTGGCCATCTTCCGATTGGCGGAAAAGAAGAAGTGGTACCTCTCGGCAGTTCACCTTCAAGGAGTTCGCAATATGACAGCGGACGCTCTATCCAGGTTCACACAGATAGAGTCGGAATGGTCCCTAGACGCAGGATCATTCTCCTTCATCTTGAGCCAAGTCCCAGAACTGCAGATAGACCTCTTTGCGACGAAAGACAACAAGAAGTTGCCCCTGTACGTGTCCCCGTACGAGGACCCCTTAGAGGAAGCAGTGGACGCGATGTCCCTCGACTGGAACAGATGGTCCAGGATTTATCTGTTCCCTCCTCACAACCTTCTGTTGAGGGTCCTCAACAAACTGAGATCCTTCAAGGGGGTAGCGGCAATAGTGGCCCACAAGTGGCCGAACAGCGTGTGGTTCCCCCTGGCATTGGAACTACGGTTGAAGTTTCTACAGCTACCAGATCCAGTTCTGACCCAGCGAGTCCAGAAGTCGACTGCCTGCGCTTCATTACAGAAAACCCGGATCCTGCAGCTCAATATTTTTCTCTCCCTAGCGGTGAGAAAGCGTTTCGGGATTTCGAAAGCCAGCATAGACTTCCTAGAGGAATATAAGTGCAAATCTACTAGAAGGCAATATGAGTCATCTTGGAGAAAAGGGGTGGCCTTTGTCAAGGCAAAGAATCCGCAGGAGATCTTGACGGACTTCTGCTTATCTTTCTTCATCCACCTCCATGGTCAAGGGTTGGCAGCTAACACGATTTCGACGTGTAAGTCTGCTTTGACAAGACCCATTCTATATGCCTTCCAGGTCGACCTCGCTAACGAGATCTTTAATAAAGTTCCGAAAGCCTGCGCTAGGCTCAGACCTTCAGTACCTCCAAAGCCCATTTCATGGTCTTTAGACAAAGTTCTTCATTTCGCTTCTCTGTTGAGCAATGAGGAGTGTGCGCTAAAGGATTTGACCCAAAAAGTTATTTTCCTATTTGCACTCGCGTCCGGGGCCAGGGTTAGTGAGATTGTAGCCCTCTCGAGAGAGGAAGGTCGTGTTCAGTTCCTGGATGGGGGAGAACTGAACCTGTTTCCGGATCCTACGTTTCTCGCCAAGAATGAGTTACCCACCAACAGGTGGGGTCCCTGGAGAATCTGCCCTCTGAAAGAAGATGCATCTCTATGTCCAGTAGAATGCCTAAAGGTCTATCTTCATAGAACTTCAGACTTCAAGGGTGGTCAACTATTCAGGGGAGAAACATCAGGCTCAAATTTATCACTGAATCAACTCAGGGCGAAAATCACATATTTTATTCGCAGAGCGGATCCTGACAGTACACCCGCAGGTCACGATCCGAGGAAAGTTGCCTCATCCTTGAATTTCTTTAATTGTATGGATTTTGAACATCTTCGTTCATACACTGGCTGGAAGTCTTCCAGAGTGTTCTTTCGCCACTATGCGAAGCAAGTGGAGCAACTAAAGAGATCTGTGGTAGCAGTGGGTTGCGTCGTTAACCCTGCTGTTTAACTCTGCGAGGAACAGTGGTTTTAATTGGGACGATTAATTCCAGGGTGAGTGTGTAGTTACATACTGTGCTACAAACTAAGTGAGGGCACTGAGTGCCCACGTTGACTGTTCCACTTCCAAAGGTGAACCTAGCATAAGTGCAGACATGTGTGCCGAGCGTTTCTAACGCTAATGTAACTGATTAGTAATACAGACTTTTCTGACTTTGATACCTTGGTATGTTAAAAGTGGCACTAACGTTTTTCTTTCAGATAAACAAGTTTCTGTTTACTATCATACTTATGCTTAAAGTTTTGGTTATCCTCTTCTTATATATATATATATATATATATATATATATATATATATATATATATATATATATATATATATATATATATATAATTGTTGTTAACCTGTCTGTTTATTGTCTGTTAATAAACTTGTTCTTGAGAACCTTGCGTCTCCTTCACCTGTGTCAATTTATTGATATAATTGAGCATTCATTCTATGTATTTTTATCTGGGATAATTCTAATATATTGTTCCTTTATGCAAGCTAATGTTGCATTGGTTTATGCTTTCCCTTAGCGGGAGGACTCCACCCCATAAGGGGAAGGTGGCGGATTTACAGCTTCCTCCTATGCGGATATAAACCTTTGTCCAATACAAGTATTGAGCGGAGAACTGGTCGATATTTCATATTGACGCAGTGGTTCTTTACAAACTATGCTTTACTTAATATAGGGTGAGACCACTATATTGGCTTGCCTGGTATTCATACATAGGTATATGTACTCTTTGAGACTTTCCCAGAGTCTAGTAGGACTCTTCCCTGTAGGGGGCAGAAGCTCTAACATGGTTTATGGTTAGTTGAAAAGATGTATAACGGTAACATCTTAGGTCTCTAGGTCTAGTTGACCGGGGAAATACCTCCGGGGAGTACGGGCACGTTCTGAGAATCCACAGATACAGTAATGCTCTGGTATACTTCCATCAGGACGACATGGCTTGAGCCCAAAAAACAGATTTTGAGCGAAGCGAAAAATCAATTTTTGGGTGAGATGGCCATGTCGTCCTGATGGACCCGCCCTTCCCTTTCTATGAAAGGGCTGTAGGACCCCTCACTACATACAGTATCTGTAGCACCCTCGTGTATCGCTACAAGGAATACAGATGGCGCCAGGATTGGCGCAATGCACGCTTACGAAACAGGAAAAGAGGTAGCCTTGGGAGCGGCTCCCCCTTTTTCTTTCTCGTTTTCGTTTTCTTGCCAATTGACCCCTTCGATGTGTTATCTCTGTTTGGGGTGCAGATTGCCATGTGGTGTGTCAAGAATACGTCCTCTGATATGTCGCGATATCCCTTTCATTAGGGATATTTGCTCCAGGAGTTAGAATTCTGGGTACCTTAAGGTAAATTCTCTGGGAATATCGCCGTAGTTGTAATATACCC
>NC_090729.1:174949175-174954337 GCF_036898095.1 Palaemon carinicauda | reverse complement strand
CTTTGGTATTTTTTCACTTGTCCTTATTCCTGACAGCCGGTAAGAAGTCTGCGTACTTAGTTTCAAATGAAGCTCTTCAAGGTCATTAAAGCTAGAATTGAAAAATGTAATTTATGAAATGAAAAAATGAAAGAATATATATATATATATATATATATACATATATATATATATATATATATATATATTTATACATATATATATTTATACATATATATATATATATATATATATAAACATATATGTGTATATTATTATTATTATTATTATTATTATTATTATTATTATTATCATTATCATTACTAGCCATGCTACAACCCTAGTTGGAAAAGCAAGATGCTAGAAGCCCAAGGGCTCCAACAGGGAAAAATAGCCCAGTGAGGAAAGGAAATAAGGAAATAAATAAATGATGAGAATAAATAAACAATATATCATTCTAAAAGCAGTAACAGCGCCAAAACAGTTATGTACTATATAAACTATTAACAACGTCAAAAACAGATATGTCATATATAAACTATAAAAAGACTCATGTCAGCCTGGTCAACGTAATAACATTTGCTCCAACTTTGAACTTTTGAAGTTCTACTGATTCAACTGCCCAATAAGGAAGATCATTCCACAACTTGGTAACAGCTGGAATAAAACTTCTAGAATACTGTGTTGTATTGAGCCTTATGATGGAGAAGGCCTGGCTATTAGAATTAACTGCCTGCCTAGTATTACGAGCAGGATAAAATTGTCCAAGGAGATCTGAATGTAAAGGATGGTCAGAGTTATGAAAAATCTTATGCAACATGCATAATGAACTAATTGAACGACGGTGCCAGAGATTAATATTTAGATCAGGAATAAGAAATTTAATAGACCGTACGTTTCTTTCCAACAAATTAAGATGAGAATCAGCAGCTGAACACATGACAAGAGAACAATACTCAAAACAAGGTAGAATGAAAGAATTAAAACACTTCTTCAGAATAGATTGATCACCGAAAATCTTGTAAGACTCTCTCAATAAGCCAATTTTTTTTTTGTGCAATTGAAGAAGACACAGACCTAATGTGTTCCTAAAAAGTAAATTTGCTGTCGAGAATCACACCTAAAATTTTAAGTTATACAAATTTAAAGAAACATTATCAATACTGAGATCCGGATGTTGAGGAGCCACCGTCCTTGACCTACTTACAATCATACTTTGAGTTTGGTAGGATTCAACTTCATACCCCATAATATGCACCATGCACTAATTTTAGCTAAGTCTCTATTAAGAGATTCACCAACCCCAGATTTACATTCTGGGGATGGAATTCATGCAAAGAGAGTAGCATCATCTGCATATGCAACAAGCTTGTTTTCTAGGCCAAACCACATGTCATGTGTATGTAGTATGAAAAGCAATGGGCCAAGAACACTACCCTGTGGAACACCGGATATCACATTCCTATACTCACTATGGTGCCCATCAACAACAACTCTTTGAGATCTATTACTTAAAAAATCAATAATAATGCTAAGAAACGACCCACCAACTCCCAACTGTTTGAGTTTGAAAAAAAGGGCCTCATGATTAACACGGTCAAAGGCAGCACTAAAATCAAGGCCAATCATACGAACTTCCTGACCACAATCAAGGGATTTCTGTACAGCATTGGAGATTGTAAGAAGGGCATCACATGCTCCAAGGCCTTTACTAAAACCAAATTGCAAACTAGGGAGTAGATGATTACCTTCAGCAAACGTATTAAGACGTTTTGCCAGAAGACGTTCAAAAATTTAAGATAATATGGGAGTTATGGAAATTGGGCGATAATCATTTACATAGAGGAGTAACGTTACCAATTCTCCAACAAGTGCTAAAAGCTCCTCTTCTTGCTAACTTGCGCAAAATAACAGATAACTTTGGAGCTAAGAAATCTGCTGTCTTTATAAAAGACAAAGGAAAAATACCATTTGGGTCTACACCTCCATTAGCATCAAGGTCCATCAACAGAGCTTTAATCTCACGAGTGAGTGACTGAGCCATCTGGTTTAAGTAGAGGAGGAACTGTTGCATCTAACACCAAAGGGTGCAGATTTAAGGGTAGACCACCATTTATGTTCCTGAGTTGTACCAGAAAGGGCTTCTTTTATGGTTAAATTGTACTCCTTTTCAGTTGAGGCATAAACTCTCTGAGCAAAAGCTCGAAGCTGAATATAGTTGTTCCAGGTCAAATCTGATCTGTTACCCTTCCAAAGATGATAGGCCTCCTGCTTCTCCAAATAAGCACGTCTACAATCATCATTGAACCATGGTCTGTCCTTCACTCGGTACCTTAGCACACGAGAAGGGATACGCCTATCAATTATGTTGACTAGATTCTCACTCAAAGGGACAACAGAATCTACATCACTATATAATTGTGACCAATTCAAGCACAAAAGATCATGCAAAATCCCATTCCAGTCTGCTTGGGATTTCATATAAATTTTACAAGAGTATGATATATCAGGGACAGGCTGCTCAGTCTTCACTACTAATGAAATCGAGGCATGATCAGATGTCCCGACTGGAGAACCAACCTACCTAGTTATAACGCAAAGGGAGTCAGTGTATACGAGGTCCAAGCAATTACCAGACCTGTGAGTAGCTTCATTTAAGATTTGCTCACAGCCTGATTCGGAGGCAAAGTCTAAAGCTCTTAAGCCAGGCTATCAGTAGGAGAGATAGAACTTAACCACTCCCTATGATGAACATTAAAATCACCAACAAAGACAAAAGAAGCCTTTCTATTATCTTCTTGTATCTTAGCCATAATGGTAAGAAGACAATCGAAGATGGAATCATCCATATATATATATATATATATATATATATATTTATATATTATAAGCAGCAAAACATGAGAAAATATTCCGACAACCTTTGTTCTAAAAATAATCTGATGACCACAAATTACCAAATCAAAGGACGATGAAAACTACAGGTAATAAAGAAAGAAACAAATCTACCAAAGATAAAAAACAAAAGATAAAAACAAAAGAGACCAATATATATAAAAACATGAAAGAGAATAACAAATGAAAAAGGGATGATCCACCTGGGCAAAAAGACTCCCAGATTAAAAGGTCCCATTGTGAGAGAATGGATAACAAGCGAAGGCGATCGATTCGAAAACCCAAAATGGAAACCGTCGGGAAACTGGGTTTCCATATGAACACCCTCCGAGACCTCGGTTCTGCACCCGAAGGTTTCACAATGGCTTTGCTGAGAACTTGGTTTTTTCCATACTCATTTGTTTCCTTCTTTGGAAGGACTACTTCAACACGGAACGCAGCGTAGAATTTCATGTATTATTCTCTCTCTCTCTCTCTCTCTCTCTCTCTCTCTCTCTATGTGCATGTGTATGTTCGTGCATCGTTACGGATATACAGGATAGAATGCTAGTTTTAACTCCTGTTTCCGTACACAGACATACACACATGTTCATACAAAGGCCAACCTATCCACTATCTCTCTCTCTCTCTCTCTCTCTCTCTCTCTCTCTCTCTCTCATATATATATATATATATATATACAGTATACTATGTATGTAATTACATTACATAACCATTTCTATGTGCAAAACAAAAATTAAACACTATAAGCAGTTCAAGAAACGACTATAACCTTGAACATTCAAATTAAATCGTGAATAGGTGAATAAATCCAATCGATTGCTCATCGCTTGTTTGAATGAAGCACTTGGTGGCAAAAAGCAGCAAATCATAAAGGAAAATGGTTGCTTCTGACTAATCACAAATTTTCGGATTGCTTTTGAGTTTGTCAATATAAGAAAATTTCATCAGATCTAATTTCCTGTCTTTCAGTCGGTTAAATAAAAGACTTTTATGAGTATTACCAATTAGATAGTTTTCTTAATCGTGAGTATTCTTTCTCTGAAACTAGATGGGAATGGGAATATTCCTAAAGGCGTTAAATATATATTGGTGCCTGAACCCTTAACGTGGTAAAAAGGTTTGTGTATTGCCATGATCAGCAAAGCTATACTAGTCAGGACTACCCATACTAGGTTAGTTTGCTGCAAGATATCAGTGAAATGTCTTCCACCATCACAAATACACAGTTGGCTAGAATGGTGATGAATCCTGGCCAAACCGGTGGCATGAATAAGGACATGTCTGAGTCCGATGCCTTTGTCCTGCATTGGACTAGAAACAGCTGCATATGCTGTCGTTGAAGACATGTCTGAGTCTGAGGCCTTTGTCTTGCATTGGACTAAAAACGGCTGCATTTGTTGTGGTTGTTGTTGTTGTTTGATGTATTGGTTAGCATTTAAGCAATGACGTCGCATTTCTTATTAATTCTTTTTTCTCATATTTTCTCTCACGTGAAAGATACGAGTTTCAAATGAAAATGTCTTTGTCTCGAATTTTCGTTTTGCGACTGTTTTTAACTCTAATAAACTAAAGAAAACAGCAAAACTATACATTTATATTTCAAACAGATACTTAATTGCAAGAAGTTGTGATTTATAAATAAGAAGTAAAGATATTTCTTAACAGTATGTGGACGTATGAACGTATGAGCATTCCCACTTCAAGCTGGAAAAACCACTAATATATAAATTACCATGAAATATCTTCCACACAAAGAATACACCCGGACCCTTCCTGATTTAGAAAAGGAATTAAAAATCAGAAAATGGGGTGAAGTACTCGTTTCTCGACGGGTTTTCGTAGGCTTTTGTCCTTCGGGGAAAGAATGGCAGTTAAGAAGATTACGGCGCATGAGAGAAAACAACGAACGCGGGGAAAGAGAAAATGATAATAATAGGGAGTGCGGAAAAGCAGGGAGAACAGTGGCATTACTGGAGAAAGACAGGAAAAAAAAAACAGATGGAAGGAATTATTGACGGTGCGGATGACAGGGGGAGAAGAGGCATTGAACACGCAAACAAAAACGGAGAGGGATGTTTCGCAGGAGGGAGATTAAAGAGAGTAATATTCATGACACTGTTCTTCGGCCATTGTTTTTGGAACAGTGCCATCAACAGCGACAGTGGTAATAACGTCGAACATCGATCTCGGCGCGGGAGTATCATTATTAAAAGGAGGAGATTTATCAGCCCAATGAGTCTGGCTCGACTCTTACAGAGATGGGCCGATCAAATTCGGGAATGCAA
>NC_090729.1:174916675-174931675 GCF_036898095.1 Palaemon carinicauda | reverse complement strand
GAGCTATTTTACCTGAAACGAAAACTCATAAAATCTTTCTAAATTCAAAGGATTGTTTAATATTAAAATTAATACTATTAACGGTATCTTACAATCCCAGTTGTAAATGCAGGTAGAGACAGGAAAGAGACGGTACTGCAGATTATCATTATTTAGGAATGATCATTTCTCTTATCATAATGGTTATCTGGTATGCAGTATCAACTATAAATGTAAATTCTACTGTTGTGAATGTAAGCTATTGTTTTCTGTAAATATGCATTTCACACAATTATGCACAATTTGATTAAATGAAGCATATCACATAGTTTAACTTGAGGTAACGATAACTTTTAAAATGTATCGTACTGCTTGCATAAATATCGACTATATATGGGGCATATTTTCCATAATCATTGGTTTCATCATCAAAGCTACACGTGCGCAAACACACATGCGCATAGCCTACTGGTGTGTGTGTGTCTGTGCGATCCAGGCTAGATCCTGGTAAAGCACTTTGACTTTCTTTACAATCTTAGTTCCTTTACGATCTTTTTATAAGTGCATTCCTATGCGATAAATCAAGTACTTAATAGTTCTTAAAATTAGTTGAAATACAACCATTAAAAAATAGAAAAAAAAGAACACATGACTAGCAACCCAGTCCCACCTCGAAGTGAAAAAGGGGTATATGTGGCGACAAAATATGATTAATATAAAATCTTCTGCCTTTTAGCGATGATTTTTGTGGGCCTTTTTTACCTCCTGACATGGATATGGAAAAACTCATGCAAATTACATAATCAAAATGAAATGGAAACGTTATCAAACTTAGAAAAGGATGTGCAAGTAGTTCTTAAAATTCGCCAGCTGAAAGTGACTTGAAAATACCACCAGAATCTTTTATTACAATGAATTTAAGACCAGATTTTCCGCCTGGAGAGGTGCATCATGATAGGTCATAGGTCGACCTCTGAAAGGTCAGTGACCTTGTTTGAAATAAATGGAATTATTGGTCATCAGCTGACTTAGTTCAGACTTAGGAACTCCTAAATATTTCTCTCTTTGTTTTGGAGATATCTCAAGTGTCAAGGATACAGTGTAACAAACATATCATGAGAGAGAGAGAGAGAGAGAGAGAGAGAGAGAGAGAGAGAGAGAGAGAGAGAGAGAGAGAGAGAGAGAGAGAACGTAATCTTATAATCACTATGACAAATTTTTAATACAGAGGTGTAATATCTTTTTGTATGTGAACAAAGGTGAATATAAAATATATACAGATGGTGATTAATTGCGTCATTAATTTGGATAATCTTATCATAGAAAACTTGATTGTAAAACATTATTATGATTATTATGGATGAATACCATCATAATTAGACAAATATCTCTATCATACTTTGCACATATTCTCATCAAAATAATGCTCAGCTTAAAAGCGAAACTGGATCAGTGTTATATCTAATTTATGACAGCTAACTTTTATCAAAATATAATATATTTTCATTAACAATAGAAAACTAATATTTCTCTATCAAATAAAATCACAAGGCAATTGCACTTTCTTCTTATGGTTCCCTTAATGGATAGAAAATGTTACTCATGAATAGAATGTGAATTAAAGTTGTACTTCCGCCTTAATAGCTCTTATGTTGATGACTATATTCTCATACAACAAAGGAATGAGAATTGTACTTTTTGCTCATACTTTCGGAAAATGGTAGAGATTTTGCTCTTTTTTTCAAGAGGAATAAGAATGGCATTCCTACCCTGTGAGAAAGAGAATAGCGCTTTCGTTTTATGCTTTCAATTTAGGGATGGGCTCTACTCTTGATTATAATGGCAACGAGACGAATCTACTTCCGTCCAAAGAACTGACTGAGTTCCTCCCCAACTTCGGAGAAAGAGACTTCCAGTCCTGATTCATTCTTCTAGAAAAGGTACATGAGTGCCATAGCCTCTGTACCATGGTCTTCCACTGTATTGGATTAGAGTTCTCTTGCTCGAGGGTACACTCGGGCACACTATTCTAACTTATTTCTCTTCCTCTTGTTTTGTATACTTTATGTAGATATTTATTTTAATGTTGTTACTCTTCATAAAATATTTTATTTTTCGTTGCTTCATTTCCTCAATGGGCTATTTTCCCTGTTGGAGCCCCTGGGCCTATGGCATCCTGCTTTTCCAACTAGGGTTGTAGCTTAGCAAGTAATAATAATATTAATAATAATAATAATAATAATAATAATAATAATAAAGACGTATTACACAAAATGGAGAACTCGAAAGGAAATTATCGTTTTGTGCTTAAAAAAGACACACAAAAATAACTCCTCTACAACCAAAGAAACTTAGGATTTCACTCAGGTTTCCAATATGATTTAGGAAATCCCCTGACGATTCCATCGAGTGTCGAAGATAAATCTGTGTGTCATTAGGGACCATCAAATGGCAGATGATTAATGTCTTTTCCCTTTGACATCAAGTTATCAGTCCAACGTCATTAATTATTTCCTGCCTTTTGAAGTCCTTTACCTCATCTAGGACTATCTTCTCTCTCTCTCTCTCTCTCTCTCTCTCTCTCTCTCTCTCTCTCTCTACGCTTCTAAATCAACAAGGAAACGATAAAAAATTATTTTAGCAGGGATAGCTTAACGAGTAGAATAGCACTTTGGGTACGCTTATAGACCGTACCTTTCACAATTTCAGTTTATTTTATCTACCCAGTCACTGTAATGCGAATAATATTTCGTATTATTGAGGTAATTCATGCGCATGTGGGAAGTCGCTTATGCATAATCTAAAAAAAATGTATTTTTGTAGGCGTGCATGAGTGCGTGCGGACAGATTGACCGCTCATACATCGGTCGGGGGCTCTTTTGACACAGGGTCATTTAGACCTTACAGAGAGAGAGAGAGAGAGAGAGAGAGAGAGAGAGAGATTAAAGGTAATTTAGACCCCACAAAGGCATGTATCTGCTTAAGAACAGAGAGAGAGAGAGAGAGGAGAGAGAGAGAGGAGAGAGAGAGAGAGAGAGATCAAAGGTCATTTAGAACCCACAAAGGCATGTATCTGCTTGAGAACAGAGAGAGAGAGAGAGAGAGAGAGAGAGAGAGATTAAAGGTCATTTAGACCCCCAAGGCATGTATCTGCTTAAGAGGAGAGAGAGAGAGAGAGAGAGAGAGAGAGAGAGAGAGATTTTAGGTCATTTAGACCCCCAAAGGCATGTATCTGCTTAAGAACAGAGAGAGAGAGAGAGAGGAGAGAGAGAGAGAGAGAGAGAGAGAGATTAAAGGTCATTTAGGACCCATAAAGGCATGTATCTGCTTAAGAACAGAGAGAGAGAGAGAGAGAGAGAGAGAGAGAGATTAAAGGTCATTTAGACACCACAAAGGCAGGTATCTGCTTGAGAAGAGAGAGAGAGAGAGAGAGAGAGAGAGAGAGAGAGATTAAAGGTCATTTAGATCCCACAAAGGCATGTATATGCTTGAGAAGAGAGAGAGAGAGAGAGAGAGAGAGAGAGAGAGAGAGAGAGAGAAAGAGAGAGAGAGAGAGAGAGAGAGAGAGAGAGAGTTTAAAGGTCATTTAGATCCCACAAAGGCAGGTATCTGCTGAGAAGAGAGAGAGAGAGAGAGAGAGAGAGAGAGAGAGAGAGAGTAAAGGTCATTTAGACCCCACAAAGGCATGTATCTGCTTAACAAGAGAGAGAGAGAGAGATTATAGGTACTTTAGAACCCATAAAGGCATGTATCTGCTTAAGAAGAGAGAGAGAGAGAGAGAGAGAGAGAGAGAGAGAGAGAGAGAGAGAGATAGATTATCATCTATATAACGCTCAATGCTAACTGACAATCAGACACTTTTTCCAATATACATTATACATTCAATTAAATGGATCCTTATGTACCAAAATCGACCAAAAGGTTATTTACTCATCATATCTCTATATTACAAGAGCCCAGGTGGCGTCTCCAATAAACAATAAACAATTTACAGCCGTTCTGCCGAATTCCAGGTTTCCTGGATTTACGATTTGTGGGAGATCAGGCCACAAATTATATGACTTCCAAAAATCCAGGGATTTGTCTGGCTTACTATAAAGTGAAATACAGTTACAGAAATAAATCTTTCCCTTATGGATTTTAGTAGACCTTTTATAGTCCTAAAGCCTTTAAAGAATGGATTGGAATTATGAAGCTGTGTTGTAAATAACAGTTCGTAAAACTCAAACTCAAATGAAAATGAAAACAGAAGAGGATAATGAAAAAAATAGTTTATTGGAAAGTGCACGATTACTCTTATTTAAAAAGACAATACTGGAGAATAACTATGCAAATTATCCTAAACACCTAGTGTAACTTGCAAGGTTTGATATCTTGTGTGAAATGAATTTCTAAAGAGAAAACAACATTACACAATAGTGATACATACTCCATACACAAACATGGTATGTATATAAATACAAATGTATGTGTAACTTGATGGTTTCCAACCTTCAATCTAAGCTCAGGTCTGATAAAATCTACTGAAACCCTACCGTGGACTCCATGGCGTATTGTTTCAATACTCATAACGGTAATTTTCAAGGCCAGATTCGATCAACCCAGAAGTGAATGGGTCATGAAATCTCCCGGTTTGAAGGCTTAAAAGCTGCTCATAAATGTCAGAGGCAAGGGAGAGTGACAATGCCCTAGAGACTAACCATATAGCCTATCCATATGATCAGTGCCCAAGACACCTCTCCACGCAAGTTAGGACCAGGGAGAGCCAGTCAATGGATGCCGATGACCATTAGCTCACAAGGATGATGAGGTTGCAGACACTACAAGGAACTATCGAGTTTGAGCGGGAATTGATTTCCCGTCCAACGAAATTCCAGACGGGGAGGTTTCCAATAGGCTACTGCAACCATAAAGGAAGTATGGCCTGCAACCGTATCCCTACAGATATACCAACAGGTTTAGCAATCTTGACACGTTCCCTTCAAGGAGAAGGTTCTCATAACACATGCATGCGTGGGTGTGCGCGTGTAATGACTTTACGAGTTATTACTAATTGTAATAATACTTATAAATCTAATGGAAATAAGTCAGTACACTTTCCTGTCATGTTTTAACTCGGATCTTACTATCCGACAAGTGTTTCTATTTATCAGTGGCTCTTTAAAATCCCTGATTGGAAAATTATAGGTATTTCTATTTTTACATATGAAATACAAGCTCTTGGGTATTATGGATCAGGTACCTGGAGTCGTTTGGAAACTGTCATTTCATGATTTACTAAAGACAACTGTACACAAGACCAAGTTTGCCCATCTATTACTTAAAAACGTTTAAAGGTCGATGATGAATGGCAGAGGCAAGGGACAGAGATAATGCCCTAGAGACTGACCATGTATACTGACTGACCCCCCACTTCCACCAAACCAAGGACCATGGAGGGACAGGCAATGACTGCTGATGACTCGGCAGGTAGAGCTGTAGGCTCCTCCAAAACCCCCATCCTTACCTCATAAGGATGGGGAGGTTGCAGGAGTTGCTAGAAAAAAATCAAGCTTGAGTGGGTCTCGAATCCCCATCCAACAGATCACCTGGCAGGACTTTTGCAATAGGCTACCATAACCCTTATAAGACTTCTGTATTAAAGGTCTATCTATCAGATGATTTCCCCGTTCATTACTTCGCGAAACGTGTTTCAAGCGATACAAGGACGAGTAAGTTTCACACTAGGAAGTATGGAAAGGCATATATGTTTAATTTAATGTGATATTTAGCTTTTCCTAAGAAGTGCAAGGATTCTTACCACATTTCACCTAACAAGCTTTACTACAGTGGCGTCCTTTAAGAGAGAGAGAGAGAGAGAGAGAGAGAGAGAGAGAGAGAGAGAGAGAGAGAGAGAGAGAGAGAGGTTTTTATTTTGGCTCATTCAGTAATTAGCGAATAAAAAGTTATCTACGGGAAATGTTTCTTTAGGAGCAATAGCAAATGCTTGGACGAGAGAGAGAGAGAGAGAGAGAGAGAGAGATTCCAGTCCTCGTCAATGCAGTAATAAAAGCCATGAAGTTCTGGAGTAATGAAGTGTCCGCAAGTATATGATGTTCTCTTGCGCGTTTAATGAGATTAACTCTTTTGTTTGATGGACATTAGTTGCTCATCTTTCCGCTTTCATTCCTGTAATAATTTCTTGAGTGTCTCTCTCGCCTTTTCAACTCTTCTTTCATACTATATCCACTCTGTATTTCCGTGACTTTGTTTTTGTCTCTTCCTCTTATCTTGATCATCTGTCACCATCTTTTTTTTTTTTTTTTTTTTTTTTTTTTTTCACTTTATCAGTTTTGTCGTATCCGTCTTTGAGTCTTCATGCTCCTTCTTTTTATCACAGTTTTTTCTTCATTGTTCCCGGATTTAACCCCCCCCCCTCTCTCTCTCTCTCTCTCTCTCTCTCTCTCTCTCTCTCTCTCTCTCTCTCTCTCTCTCTCTCTCTCTCTCTATTTTTGAGATTTTATTTCATAAACCATTTATTAATTGACTAATTATGAAAAAATACTTTTCCTACTCCTTTCCATGTCCCCCGTTTATTAGAAAAAAATCCCATCCCTTTAATCAACGTGTGACATCTACACTTAACATCTCCTTAACTTTTTTTACTTTTATTTCCATAAATTTATTCAGCATGATAATAAATAGGATAGAATATTTAATGAAGACTCTCTCTCTCTCACTCTCTCTCTCTCTCTCTCTCTCTCTCTCTCTCTCTCTCTCTCTCTCTCTCTCTCATTTTTTAGGGTTTTTTTCGTATAGTATTTAATAAATTATTATTTATCTAAATACTTTTCCCACTAGTTTTTATGTGACCCATTTATTAGAAACAAAATCCCATCTCCTTAATAAACGTGTTCCATTTACGCAATTAATATCTCCTTAACTAAAATTTTTTTTGTCTTTTATTTCTATCAATCTATTCAGCATGACAATAAATAGGAAAGAAATATTGGTTCCCCCCCCCCCTCTCTCTCTCTCTCTCTCTCTCTCTCTCTCGTTACCAAGAGGAAAAAGGTAAATGGCCTAACCTCCAATCCCAAGTGGTAACGAAGTAACCTTCTAGAAGCATTACTTCGCGTATTCCTTCTCTGAAATTCCATAATCCTCATTACATTAACGCATGGAAGGTATAAGCAAGCTTCCATTTCCCATGTTGATACATAATGGAAGCTTAGGAGCCTTACGTATAAGATACTTATTTCGTAAAGTACGAAGACCTTTCTCCCTTGTATAGGAAGATCTGGGCATATTCGGTTTTCCCGTGTGATGAAGAGAAAAGATTTCCTAATTGAATTGCAATAATGTTCGTTATTTTAGTTACAGGTGTTGTTGTTCATATTCTTCTCTAGTTTCGGTGCTCTTCTCTCTCTTGCACACAAACACATACACATAAATATATATGAATATATATAATATATACATATATGTATAAAAGAATTACATTAAACGTTATATACAAACATACCGTATATATATATTTATATATATACATATGTGTATATATACATATATATATACATATATATATACATATATATATATATATATATACATATATATATATATATATATATATATATATATATATATATATATATATATATATAACGGATTTTGAGCGAAGCGAAAAATCTATTTTTGGGTGAGATGGCCATGTCGTCCTGATGGAAGTTCCTATAGGGTAGCTTCCTAGGGTATATTACAACTACGGCGATATTCCCAGAGAATTTACCTTAAGGTACCAGAATTCTAACTCCTGGAGCGAGTATCCCTCGTGAAAGGGATATCGCGACATATCAGAGGACGTATTCTAGACACGTCACATGGCAATCTACATCCTGGACAGAGATTTCGTCTCGTAGGAGGTGATTGGCGAGATACGAATTCGGGAAAGAAAAAGGGGAGCCGCTCCCAAGGCTTCCCTATCCCCCGATTCGTATGCATGCCTGGCGCCAATCCTGGCGCCATCTGTATTCCTTGTAGCGTACACGAGGTGCTACAGATACTGTATGTAGGGAGGGGTCCTACAGCCCTTTCTTAGAAAGGCAAGGGCGGGTCCATCAGGACGACATGGCCATCTCACCCAAAAATAGATTTTTTGCTTCGCTCAAAATCCGTTTTTTTGGGCTCAAGCCATGTCGTCCTGATGGAAGTGTACCAGAGCATTACTGTATCTGTGGATTCTCAGAACGTGCCGTACTCCCCGGAGGTAATTTTTTCCCGGTCGACTAGACCTAGAGACCTAAGATGTTACCGTTATACATCTTTTCAACTAACTATAAACTATGTTAGAGCTTCCTGCCCCCTACAGGGAAGAGTCCTACTAGACTCTGGAAAAGTCTCGAAGAGTACATATATCTATGTATGAATACCAGGCAAGCTAATATAGTGGTCTCGCCCTATATTAAGTAAAGCATAGTTTGTAAAGAATCACTGCGTCAATATGAAATATCGACCAGTTCTCCGCACAATACTTGTATTGGACAAAGGTTTTATATCCGCATAGGAGGAAAACCAATGCAACATAGCTTGCATAAAGGAACAATTCTATTAGAATTATCCCAGATAAGGTACATAGAATGAATGCTCAATTATACCAATAAATTGACACAGGTGAAGGAGACGCAAGGTTCTCAAGAACCAGATTATTGACAGGCAATAAATAGACAGGTTAACCACAATTATATATATATATACATAAGAAGAGGATAACCCAAAACTTTAAGCATAAGTATGATAGTAAACAGAGCTTGTTTGTCTGAAAGAAAAAACATTAGATGCCACTTTTAAGATACCGAGGTATCAAAGTCATAAAAGCCTGTATTACAAATCAATGACATTAGCGTTAGAAACGCTCGGCACACATGTCTGCACTTATGCTAGGTTCACCTTCGGAAATGGAACAGTCTGGATGGGCAACACAGTGCCCTCACTTAGTTTGTAGTACAGTATGTAACTACGCACTCACCCTGGAATTAATCGTCCCAATTAAGACCACTGTTCCTCGCAGAGTTAACAGTAGGGTTAACACCGCGACCCACTGCTACCACAGATCTCTTTTAGTTCCTCTACTTGCTTCGCATAGTGGCGAAAGAACACTCTGGAAGACTTCCAGCCAGTGTATGAACGGAGATGTTCAAAATCCATACAATTAAAGAAATTTAAGAATGAGGCAACTTTCCTCGGATCGTGACCTGCGGGTGTATTGTCAGGATCCGCTCTGCGAATAAAATATGTGATTTTCGCTCTGAGTTGATTCAGAGATAAATTTGAGCCTGATGTTTCTCCCCTGAATAGTTGACCACCCTTGAAGTCTGAAGTTCTATGAAGATAGACCTTTAGGCATTCTACTGGACATAGAGATGCATCTTCTTTCAGAGGGCAGATTCTCCAGGGACCCCACCTGTTGGTGGGTAACTCATTCTTGGCGAGAAACGTAGGATCCGGAAACAGGTTCAGTTCTCCCCCATCCAGGAACTGAACACGACCTGCCTCTCTCGAGAGGCTACAATCTCACTAACCCTGGCCCCGGAAGCGAGTGCAAAATAGGAAAATAACTTTTTGTGTCAAATCCTTTAACGCACACTCTTCATTGCTCAACAGAGAAGCGAAATGAAGAACTTGTCTAAAGACCATGAAATGGGCTTTGGAGGTGCTGAAGGTCTGAGCCTAGCACAGGCTTTCGGGACTTTATTAAAGATCTCGTTACCTAGGTCGACCTGGAAGGCATATAGAATGGGTCTTGTCAAAGCAGACTTACACGCTGAAAGCGTGTTCGCTGCCAACCCTTGACCATGGAGGTGGAGAAGAAAGATAAGCAGAAGTCTGTCAAGATCTCCTGCGGAATCTTCGCCTTGACAAAAGGCCACCCATTTTCTCCAAGATGACTCATATTGCCTTCTAGTAGATTTGCACTTATATTCCTCAAGGAAGTCTATACTGGCTTTCGAAATCCCGAAACGCTTTCTCACCGCTAGGGAGAGAAAATCATGAGCTGCAGGGTCCGGGTTTTCTGTAATGAAACGCAGACAGTTGACTTCTGGACTCGCTGGGTCAGAACTGGATCTGGTAGTGGTACAAACTTCAGCTACAGTTCCAATGCCAGGAGGAACCACACGCTGTTCGGCCACTTGTGGGCCACTATTGCCGCTACCCTTTGAAGGATCTCAGTTTGTTGAGGACCCTCAACAGAAGGTTGTGATGAGGGAACAGATAAATCTTGGACCATCTGTTCCAGTCGAGGGACATCGCATCCACTGCTTCCGCTAAGGGGTCCTCGTACGGGTCACGTACAGGGGCAACTTCTTGTTGTCTTTCGTCGCAAAGAGGTCTATCTGCAGTTCTGGGACTGATTCAGAATGAAGGAGAATGATCCTGCGTCTAAGGACCATTCCGACTCTATCGGTGTGAACCTGGATAGAGCGTCCGCTGTCACATTGCGGACTCCTTGAAGGTGAACTGCCGACAGGTACCACTTCTTCTTTTCCGCCAATCGGAAGACGGCCAACATCACCTGGTTGAGAGGTGGTGACCTCGATCCTTGTCGATTCAAGTATCTCACAACTACCTCGCTGTCTATCACCACCTTATGTGGATCGAGTGACGCGGGGAGACTTTCTTTAAGGTAAGGAGCACTGCCCTAGCTTCTAGAAAGTTTTATGTGAAAGGTCTTGAATAGCCTGGACCAAGTCCCCTGGACTTTTTTCCGATGAGAGTGACCTCCCCATCCCTCCTTCGAGGCGTCTGAGTGAATCGTCACCGACGGGGGAGGTGGCTGAAGAAGAACCGACTTCTTTAGATGTCTGGCTTGGGACCAAGGCCTGAGAAGAGTACTTAGCCGAAGCGGCTGGTCTTCTCAGATCTCTTCACGCGTTTGATGCATAACTTCTCCAAACTCCGATTGCATCCTTTAGCTGTGCTCTTAGCACTGGGTCTGTCACCGAAGCAAACTGGAGAGAGCGCAGTACTCTCTCCTGCTCGTGTCTTGATATCCTTTCGGAATCTTGAAGTCTCTTGACAGAACCCGCTATCTCCTTCCTTTTCTTCGCCGGGGTGGAGAAACGGTGTGACAAAAGGTCCCAGTGGATTCCCAGCCACTGGAACTTTTGAGATGGAGAAAGTCGAGACTTTTTCTGTTGATCTTGAAGCCTAGGTACTCTAGGAACTGGATCACTTGACTGGAAGCTTGCAAGCATTCTGTCTCGGATGCTGCCCACACCAACCAGTCGTTCAGGTAGGCTACTACCTGAATTCCCTTTAGGCGTAATTGTTTGAGAGCTACGCTCGCAAGCTTCGTAAAAATCCTTGGGGCTATGTTTAGCCCGAATGGCATGGCTCCGAAGGCGTATAGTCTTCGTTGTAGCCTGAACCTAGGTAGGGGGAGAGTCGATGGCTAATTGGAATGTGCCAATAGGCGTCTAACAAGTCTATAGAGACGGAATATGCCCTCTTGGGCAGTAAGGTCCTGATGTGTTGCAGTGTTAGCATTTTGAATTTGCAATTCACTATGAACTTGTTGAGTGGCGACAAGTCCAGAATGACTCTGAGCTTTTCCGAGTCTTTCTTGGGAACACAAAACAGCCTCCCTTAGAAATTGATGGGCTTCACCCTTCGGATCACCTTTTTTCTCCAACAGTTCTTGAACGTACTTCTCCATAACGGGGGTGGAGTGTTGGAAAAACCGAAGGCACGGGGGTGGAGTGCTGTACCAGCTCCCGCCCAGTCCATTCTTGAGTAGGCTGTGGGCCCAGGGATCGAAGGTCCACCGATCCCGAAATTTCAGAAGTCTCCCTCCTACCGGTATCACCTCACTTGGACTGCCGTCCTGAGGTCTTGCCTTCCTGACCACGACCACCCCTGAATCCCCTTCCCCTTGAGGGGCGTCTAGACGAGCCTCTGGCTGCTCCTCTAGGCTTTGCTCGAAAGGAAGTAGACTGCCCTTCGAACGCTGGGGTGAATGCCGTGGACTGTGTCGACACGGCCTGGGGTACCCACTGAAAGGTGGTCGGGGTTTGTGCCACGATCTGGGGCACTGGGGGCAATGGCAATTGCAGTTGCTGTCTAAGAGGCTTGGCTGGCCGAGACGGTAGCCTAGTCCTCATAGTCTTCCTCTTTGGTTGAGGACCCTCATCCGGGGAAGACTTTCTTTTGATAGCCAGGCCCCACTTCTGGAGAAGGTTTCTATTCTCCAAGGCGGCCTTATCAACAACTTCTTTGACCAAGTCGGTAGGGAAAAGGTCTTTTCCCCAAATGTTGGAGGAGATTAGTTTCTTTGGCTCGTGCCTCACCGTAGCCGAGGTAAACACGAACTCCCTACAAGCTCTCCTTGCCTTGACGAAGCCATAAAGGTCCTTCGTCACTGTGGCCAGATGAGGCTTGGCCACTACCATGAACATTTCATGGACCTTGGGGTCACTTGCCATCGTCTCGAGAGTAGTCTGAAGAGACATTGAGGCAGACAGTCTTTCTTTTGTATCGAACTCACTTCGCAAAAGAAAGTCAGACAGCTTAGGGAGGTCCTTGCCGAACTGACATCCGGCAATATCAGCCTCCAACTTTCCCACTGAGAACGTAAGATGGACGTCTTTCCAGTCTTTGTGGTCCATAGGCAGGGCCAGCGACAAGGGTTTACACTCCTCTAGGGAGGGGCAAGACTTGCTGGCCTCGATTGCTTTTAGTACAGCCAGAAACCCTTTCTGTAAAAAGGGGAAGGCTCTAGTAGGCGAGGACACAAAGGAAGGGAGCTTCCTATTCAATGCGGCTAGAGAAGCCCCTTTCTTTCATCGAGGATGAAAGTAGAGCTTGAGCCTTAGCATGGTCCATCACTATGACCTCCTTCGGCTCTGTCTCCTCCTTTGAAGCTGGTTCCTTCCTCAGCCGGACATAACAGTCCGGATATGATGCCTTGCTGGGCCAGAATTCCACCCTCCAGGGGAACCGAGCCCAGCTTATCCGAGATGACGATCTTTCCAGTCGTCATCGGCATGTGCTCAGCATACCTCCATGGGTTAGCATCTGAGCACAAGGGAAGGTCTTTCACATTGAGCTTTTTCTGGGGCCCATGTGATTCTGCAAGGCACTGCATTCGCAGTTCCATTGCAGCCGCCTTCTCCTGATTCTCCTTCTGCATTTGTTGGATCATTCCAACAATAGAAGAGAGGGCCTGTCCCAGCTCTACTGGGAGACCGGCCGATATAGAGGGGCTTGAACTTCATCCTGGGCTTCTGCCAGGAGGTCTTCCTCCTGACACCCGTCCACATCAGACATCCTGTCATCTAGCTGGATGTCTTGCATCGCGACCGCGACTTCAGCATCCACCTGGATCTGAACTTAGGGGATCTCCTCTTGAGGCTGGGGAATCACTGCATCAGCTGATGCCTTAGGGAAAGGATACACCCTCATCTTCTCACTTGGAAGATAAGGGCCAGAAGTGTTCTTTTGGAAGCCCCTTACCCAGGAACGAAGCTTCTTCCTAGCTATTTAAATGTCTCAGTAATCAGGTTAGTGCACACAGTACATACCTGAGGGTCCCAATACCGGAGATCATCCTTGGAGACAGCGTATGCTGCGTGTCTCCTACAAAACTCATGTCCGCAGAGGTTCTTGCTGCTGACATTGCAGAAAGCACTTTCCCACTTCGGAGTGTCCTTCTGTAAAGAGAAGAAATTTCCACGAGTATCAAGTGAATTATGTATCACTGGATATGCATAGTATAGCATAACAATTCAGAAAGGAAAGACACACACTTGTGTTTTCCTCACAACCCATTGTTGCAGCCTTCCAGATAATAAAATCAAAATGGTTTATCTCTTCTAGAGTAACCAATGCAAGGTTTCCAGAGGAAACAGGTGGAGCTCACACCTAAGCAATGATTTTAAAATCCTGGATAATAGACAGGGAAGAACTCAGCTTCCTATCTGTAGGGCAACAGCAAAGGGATGTGCAAGAAAAAACAATAGTGTTAGAAGACACAGTGCTGTACCAAAACCCTTACCATAGTTTTCTTCTTACTGTATATGTTATACTGAAGAATACTAGTACAGTATAGGGGGATGTGTGCCGGCCTGCCTTTGCCAGCCGGCACACACCACAACTAGCTTTAAAGTATACTACTTAACAGCTATAGGGCGGCAGCACTCTGGTTCAAATGCCTGTGCCGGTCGGCAGCAACTGCCGGCCGGTAACAGCCAGTGTTGGCCGGCAATGGCTGCCGGCCAGCAACTACACAAGGTAGTACCCAGCTGCCGGCCACACTCTTGGTGACCGGCAGACAAGGGCTGACATAAGCCGGCCGGCAAAGGTACAAGACCGATGCCAGCTGGCAGCAAAAGAACCAGAGGACTACACCTGCCCGGCTGCCGGCCTCATAGGCCGGCAGCCGGGACAAGTACAGCACTAGAAGAAAAAGAAAAATAGAATGGATGCCGGGATAAGAGTGTACACAACCTCCAAGCCCGGCAACCGAAAGAGTGCATATAAGGAAGGGGAGAAACTAATTCAGGCTTCCTTGACCAATGCCGTCCGGCTCTGCCGGCAGGCATGGATGAGGGACCAAGAGAGGTCCGGGCAGCACTCGAAAACATAAGACATTTGCCGGCCAGCAGCTCTGCCGGCCAGCAAGGGGCTGAGTCAATTCCACATCCTAACCTATACTAGGTCCAGATGTAGAACGACGTACAGTACAGTAATGGCTCGGCCATTACGAAGAAAGAGGGGGAAGGGACAAGAGGGTCCTGCCAACCTTGCTTTAGTGACAGATCACCCGCAGCCAAGAAACTTATCTTAGCCTAAGGGAGATCTAACGGGAAAGGCCAGCAATACTTGCCAGCTTCCAGAGCCCCAAAGCAAGGAAGGCGTTGCTACTCCCAAGGGAAGAACTTATCCTCCCCCGAGAACAGCAACAAGGACTAGTCTGGTAGATCACAAAAGAAGGAATCATATCCACAGAAACCTTCGGTAGTGACCTAAGGGAGCTAAGCTCCC
>NC_090729.1:174884175-174904175 GCF_036898095.1 Palaemon carinicauda | reverse complement strand
AAAATATCATCTATATGTATGAGTGTGCTTATCTATTAATGCTGTCATATATATATTTATATATATATATATATATATATATATATATATATATATATATATATATATATATAATGATTGTACATATATAACATATATAATGCATGATAAGATATAAAATATGAATATGTATACACACTATATATATATATATATATATATATATATATATATATATATATATATATATGTGTGTGTGTGTGTGTGTGTATACACCTATAACTGTGACTTCACTCATACATTAATCTGCTGAAAAGTATCAAGTACTAGGGCTGAGAAAAATATTTAAAAACTCATTTAGAAGATAGAAGTGAAATTTCTCAATGTGCGTTTCATATACCTTTTAGTGACCGCAATTATTGCGAATTGTTAGACGTTACCCATTCATTTTCATGATTTAAGAACCATTGATATAATTTCTCAGGACACTTTTCTGTTAAGACACAAGTGAGAGAATTAGGGGAATGTTCCTTTGTACACCTATTACGTTAATATCAACTTGAATCAAATTCTGTTCATCTAAATGCATTGTATGTTTTCAAAGAGTGACACTTCCAATTATACTCAATTTTTTTTTAATGAGGAGCATTTGCACTGAATCGCAGAGAGGCCCTTTTAGCTCGGAAAAAATTTCCTACATGCTATTTGGTTGGACAAAATAATTCTATCCAATCAGCTAGCAGGATGCTTTTCCGAGCTAAAGTGGCACCCTTGCGAGTCGGCGCAAATGCACCTCATTAACAAACTTGAGTATAGTAATTTTTCTTTCAAAGTATTTTAAACCAGTTTTACTCATTTGAAAGCCGTGCTCGTTTGAGAGAAGGATGCTTCCTATAGTCAGCTAGCACATTATTCAAATAACCTCTATCGTTGAAAAAAATATACAACTACTTTCGTAGAGAATTTAATTAAAAAGTAACGTGTTAAAATATGAGGCATTTTATGCTAAGCACTCTATTTCTGCTGTGTTATGATATAAGAGGCACTTTCTTCCCATCAGTGTTGTAATATAAAAGGCACCCAATCCTTATCAGTGTTAAAAGAGGCACTCTATTCCTTCCGGTGTTATAGGAGGCACTCTATCCTAAGCACTCTATTCCTGTCAGTGTAATAATATAAGAGGCATTCTATTCCTATCAATGTTATAAGAGAGACGCTATTCTTATCATTGTTATAAGAGACACTATTCCTACCAGTGTTATAAGAGGCACTCTATTCCTACCAGTGTTATAAGAGGCACTCTATTCCTACCAGTGTTATAAGAGGCACTCTATTCCTACCAGTGTTATAAGAGGCACTCTATTCCTACCAGTGTTATAAGAGGCACTCTATTCCTACCAGTGTTATAAGAGGCACTCTATTCCTACCAGTGTTATAAGAGGCACTCTATTCCTACCAGTGTTATAAGAGGCACTCTATTCCTACCAGTGTTATAAGAGAGACACTTCTTATCATTGTTATAAGAGACACTATTCCTACCAGTGTTATAAGAGGCACTCTATTCCTACCAGTGTTATATGAGGCACTTTATTCCTACCAGTGTTATAAGAGGCACTTTATTCCTACCAGTGTTATAAGAGGCACTCTATTCCTACCAGTGTTATAGGAGGCACTCTATTCCTACCAGTGTTATAAGAGAGACACTTCTTATCATTGTTATAAGAGACACTATTCTTACCAGTGTTATAAGAGGCACTCTATTCCTACCAGTGTTATAAGAGGCACTTTATTCCTACCAGTGTTATAAGAGGCACTTTATTCCTACCAGTGTTATAAGAGGCACTCTATTCCTACCAGTGTTATAAGAGGCACTCTATTCCTACCAGTGTTATAAGAGGCACTCTATTCCTACCAGTGTTATAAGAGAGACACTTATCATTGTTATAAGAGACACTATTCCTACCAGTGTTATAAGAGGCAATCTATTCCTACCAGTGCTATACGAGGCACTTTATTCCTACCAGTGTTATAAGAGGCACTCTATTCCTACCAGTGTTATAAGAGGCACTCTATTCCTACCAGTGTTATAAGAGAGACACTTCTTATCATTGTTATAGGAGACACTATTCCTACCAGTGTTATAAGAGGCACTCTATTCCTACCAGTGTTATAAGAGGCACTTTATTCCTTCCAGTGTTATAAGAGGCACTCTATTCCTACCAGTGTTATAAGAGGCACTCTATTCCTACCAGTGTTATAAGAGAGACACTTCCTACCAGTGTTATAAGAGGCAGTCTATTCCTACCAGTGTTATAAGAGGCACTCTATTCCTACCAGTGTTATAAGAGGCACTCTATTCCTACCAGTGTTATAAGAGAGACACTTCTTATCATTGTTATAGGAGACACTATTCCTACCAGTGTTATAAGAGGCACTCTATTCCTACCAGTGTTATAAGAGGCACTTTATTCCTTCCAGTGTTATAAGAGGCACTCTATTCCTACCAGTGTTATAAGAGGCACTCTATTCCTACCAGTGTTATAAGAGAGACACTTCCTACCAGTGTTATAAGAGGCACTCTATTCCTACCAGTGTTATAAGAGGCACTCTATTCCTACCAGTGTTATAAGAGGCACTCTATTCCTACCAGTGTTATAAGAGGCACTCTCTTCCTACCAGTGTTATAAGAGGCACTCTATTCCTACCAGTGTTATAAGAGACACTATTCCTACCGGTGTTATAAGAGGCACTCTATTCCTACCAGTGTTATAAGAGAGACACTTCTTATCATTGTTATAAGAGACACTATTCCTACCATTGTTATAGGAGGCACACTATTCCTACCAGTGTTATAAGAGAGACACTTCTTATCATTGTTATAAGAGACACTATTCCTACCATTGTTATAGGAGGCACACTATTCCTACCAGTGTTATAAGCGAGACACTTCTTATCATTGTTATAAGAGACACTACTCCTACCAGTGTTATAGGAGGCACTCTATTCCTACCAGTGTTATAAGAGAGACACTTCTTATCATTGTTATAAGAGACACTATCCCTACCAGTTTTATAAGAGGCACTCTATTCCTACCAGTGTTATAAGAGAGACACTCCTTATCATTGTTATAAGAGACACTATTCCTACCAGTGTTATAAGAGGCACTGTATTCCTACCAGTGTTATAAGAGGCACTTTATTCCTACCAGTGTTATAAGAGGCACTCTATTCCTACCAGTGTTATAAGAGGCACTTTATTCCTACCAGTGTTATAAGCGAGACACTTCTTATCATTGTTATAAGAGACACTATTCCTACCAGTGTTATAGGAGGCACTCTATTCCTACCAGTGTTATAAGAGGCACTCTATTCCTACCAGTGTTATAAGAGGCACTCTATTCCTACCAGTGTTATAAGAGGCACTCTATTCCTACCAGTGTTATAGGAGGCACTCTATTCCTACCAGTGTTATAGGAGGCACTCTATTCCTACCAGTGTTATAGGAGGCACTCTATTCCTACCAGTGTTATAGGAGGCACTCTATTCCTACCAGTGTTATAGGAGGCACTCTATTCCTACCAGTGTTATAAGAGAGACACTTCTTATCATTGTTATAAGAGACACTATTCCTACCGGTGTTATAAGAGGCACTCTATTCCTACCAGTGTTATAAGAGAGACACTTCTTATCATTGTTATAAGAGACACTATTCCTACCGGTGTTATAAGAGGCACTCTATTCCTACCAGTGTTATAAGAGAGACACTTCTTATCATTGTTATAAGAGACACTATTCCTACCATTGTTATAGGAGGCACACTATTCCTACCAGTGTTATAAGAGAGACACTTCTTATCATTGTTATAAGAGACACTATCCCTACCAGTTTTATAAGAGGCACTCTATTCCTACCAGTGTTATAAGAGAGACACTCCTTATCATTGTTATAAGAGACACTATTCCTACCAGTGTTATAAGAGGCACTGTATTCCTACCAATGTTATAAGAGGCACTTTATTCCTACCAGTGTTATAAGAGGCACTCTATTCCTACCAGTGTTATAAGAGGCACTCTATTCCTACCAATGTTATAAGAGAGACACTTCTTATCATTGTTATAAGAGACACTATTCCTACCAGTGTTATAGGAGGCACTCTATTCCTACCAGTGTTATAAGAGGCACTCTATTCTTACCAGTGTTATAAGAGGCACTCTATTCCTACCAGTGTTATAAGAGGCACTCTGTTCCTACCAGTGTTATAAGAGGCACTCTATTCCTACCAGTGTTATAAGAGAGACACTTCTTATCATTGTTATAAGAGACACTATTCCTACCGGTGTTATAAGAGGCACTCTATTCCTACCAGTGTTATAAGAGAGACACTCCTTATCATTGTTATAAGAGACACTATTCCTACCAGTGTTATAAGAGGCACTTTATTCCTACCAGTGTTATAAGAGCCACTTTATTCCTACCAGTCTTATAAGAGGCACTCTATTCCTACCAGTGTTATAAGAGGCACTTTATTCCTACCAGTGTTATAAGAGGCACTTTATTCCTACCAGTGTTATAAGAGGCACTCTATTCCTACCAGTGTTATAAGAGGCACTCTATTCCTACCAGTGTTATAAGAGGCACTCTATTCCTACCAGTGTTATAAGAGAGACACTTATCATTGTTATAAGAGACACTATTCCTACCAGTGTTATAAGAGGCAATCTATTCCTACCAGTGCTATACGAGGCACTTTATTCCTACCAGTGTTATAAGAGGCACTCTATTCCTACCAGTGTTATAAGAGGCACTCTATTCCTACCAGTGTTATAAGAGAGACACTTCTTATCATTGTTATAGGAGACACTATTCCTACCAGTGTTATAAGAGGCACTCTATTCCTACCAGTGTTATAAGAGGCACTTTATTCCTTCCAGTGTTATAAGAGGCACTCTATTCCTACCAGTGTTATAAGAGGCACTCTATTCCTACCAGTGTTATAAGAGAGACACTTCCTACCAGTGTTATAAGAGGCAGTCTATTCCTACCAGTGTTATAAGAGGCACTCTATTCCTACCAGTGTTATAAGAGGCACTCTATTCCTACCAGTGTTATAAGAGAGACACTTCTTATCATTGTTATAGGAGACACTATTCCTACCAGTGTTATAAGAGGCACTCTATTCCTACCAGTGTTATAAGAGGCACTTTATTCCTTCCAGTGTTATAAGAGGCACTCTATTCCTACCAGTGTTATAAGAGGCACTCTATTCCTACCAGTGTTATAAGAGAGACACTTCCTACCAGTGTTATAAGAGGCACTCTATTCCTACCAGTGTTATAAGAGGCACTCTATTCCTACCAGTGTTATAAGAGGCACTCTCTTCCTACCAGTGTTATAAGAGGCACTCTATTCCTACCAGTGTTATAAGAGACACTATTCCTACCGGTGTTATAAGAGGCACTCTATTCCTACCAGTGTTATAAGAGAGACACTTCTTATCATTGTTATAAGAGACACTATTCCTACCATTGTTATAGGAGGCACACTATTCCTACCAGTGTTATAAGAGAGACACTTCTTATCATTGTTATAAGAGACACTATTCCTACCATTGTTATAGGAGGCACACTATTCCTACCAGTGTTATAAGCGAGACACTTCTTATCATTGTTATAAGAGACACTACTCCTACCAGTGTTATAGGAGGCACTCTATTCCTACCAGTGTTATAAGAGAGACACTTCTTATCATTGTTATAAGAGACACTATCCCTACCAGTTTTATAAGAGGCACTCTATTCCTACCAGTGTTATAAGAGAGACACTCCTTATCATTGTTATAAGAGACACTATTCCTACCAGTGTTATAAGAGGCACTGTATTCCTACCAGTGTTATAAGAGGCACTTTATTCCTACCAGTGTTATAAGAGGCACTCTATTCCTACCAGTGTTATAAGAGGCACTTTATTCCTACCAGTGTTATAAGCGAGACACTTCTTATCATTGTTATAAGAGACACTATTCCTACCAGTGTTATAGGAGGCACTCTATTCCTACCAGTGTTATAAGAGGCACTCTATTCCTACCAGTGTTATAAGAGGCACTCTATTCCTACCAGTGTTATAAGAGGCACTCTATTCCTACCAGTGTTATAGGAGGCACTCTATTCCTACCAGTGTTATAGGAGGCACTCTATTCCTACCAGTGTTATAGGAGGCACTCTATTCCTACCAGTGTTATAGGAGGCACTCTATTCCTACCAGTGTTATAGGAGGCACTCTATTCCTACCAGTGTTATAAGAGAGACACGTCTTATCATTGTTATAAGAGACACTATTCCTACCGGTGTTATAAGAGGCACTCTATTCCTACCAGTGTTATAAGAGAGACACTTCTTATCATTGTTATAAGAGACACTATTCCTACCGGTGTTATAAGAGGCACTCTATTCCTACCAGTGTTATAAGAGAGACACTTCTTATCATTGTTATAAGAGACACTATTCCTACCATTGTTATAGGAGGCACACTATTCCTACCAGTGTTATAAGAGAGACACTTCTTATCATTGTTATAAGAGACACTATCCCTACCAGTTTTATAAGAGGCACTCTATTCCTACCAGTGTTATAAGAGAGACACTCCTTATCATTGTTATAAGAGACACTATTCCTACCAGTGTTATAAGAGGCACTGTATTCCTACCAATGTTATCAGAGGCACTTTATTCCTACCAGTGTTATAAGAGGCACTCTATTCCTACCAGTGTTATAAGAGGCACTCTATTCCTACCAGTGTTATAAGAGGCACTCTATTCCTACCAGTGTTATAAGAGAGACACTTCTTATCATTGTTATAAGAGACACTATTCCTACCAGTGTTATAGGAGGCACTCTATTCCTACCAGTGTTATAAGAGGCACTCTATTCTTACCAGTGTTATAAGAGGCACTCTATTCCTACCAGTGTTATAAGAGGCACTCTATTCCTACCAGTGTTATAAGAGGCACTCTATTCCTACCAGTGTTATAAGAGAGACACTTCTTATCATTGTTATAAGAGACACTATTCCTACCGGTGTTATAAGAGGCACTCTATTCCTACCAGAGTTATAAGAGAGACACTTCTTATCATTGTTATAAGACACTATTCCTACCATTGTTATAGGAGGCACACTATTCCTACCAGTGTTATAAGAGAGACACTTCTTATCATTGTTATAAGAGACACTATTCCTACCATTGTTATAGGAGGCACACTATTCCTACCAGTGTTATGAGAGAGACACTTCTTATCATTGTTATAAGAGACACTACTCCTACCAGTGTTATAGGAGGCACTCTATTCCTACCAGTGTTATAAGAGAGACACTTCTTATCATTGTTATAAGAGACACTATCCCTACCAGTTTTATAAGAGGCACTCTATTCCTACCAGTGTTATAAGAGAGACACTCCTTATCATTGTTATAAGAGACACTATTCCTACCAGTGTTATAAGAGGTACTGTATTCCTACCAGTGTTATAAGAGGCACTTTATTCCTACCAGTGTTATAGGAGGCACTCTATTCCTACCAGTGTTATAAGAGGCACTTTATTCCTACCAGTGTTATAAGAGAGACACTTCTTATCATTGTTATAAGACACACTATTCCTACCAGTGTTATAAGAGGCACTCTATTCCTACCAGTGTTATAAGAGGCACTCTATTCCTACCAGTGTTATAAGAGGCACTCTATTCCTACCAGTGTTATAAGAGGCACTCTATTCCTACCAGTGTTATAAGAGGCACTTTATTCCTACCAGTGTTATAAGAGGCACTCTATTCCTACCAGTGTTATAAGAGGCACTCTATTCCTACCAGTGTTATAGGAGGCACTCTATTCCTACCAGTGTTATAAGAGACACACTTCTTATCATTGTTATAAGAGACACTATTCCTACCAGTGTTATAGGAGGCACACTATTCCTACCAGTGTTATAAGAGAGACACTTCTTATCATTGTTATAGGAGACATTATTCCTACCAGTGTTATAAGAGGCACTCTATTCCTACCAGTGTTATAAGAGAGACACTTCTTATCATTGTTATAAGAGACACTATTCCTACCAGTGTTATAAGAGGCACTCTATTCCTAACAGTGTTATAAGAGGCACTTTATTCCTACCAGTGTTATAAGAGGCACTCTATTCCTACCAGTGTTATAAGAGGCACTCTATTCCTACCAGTGTTATAAGAGGCACTTTATTCCTACCAGTGTTATAAGAGGCACTTTATTCCTACCAGTGTTATAAGAGGCACTCTATTCCTACCAGTGTTATAGGAGGCACTCTATTCCTACCAGTGTTATAAGAGGCACTCTATTCCTACCAGTGTTATAAGAGGCACTCTATTCCTACCAGTGTTATAAGAGGCACTTTATTCCTACCAGTGTTATAAGAGGCACTCTATTCCTACCAGTGCTATAAAGAGGCACTCTATTCCTACCAGTGTTATAAAGAGGCACTCTATTCCTACCAGTGTTATAGGAGGCACTCTATTCCTACCAGTGTTATAAGAGGCACTCTATTCCTACCAGTGTTATAAGAGAGACACTTCTTATCATTGTTATAAGAGACACTATTCCTACCAGTGTCATAAGAGGCACTCTATTCCTACCAGTGTTATAAGAGGCACTCTATTCCTACCAGTGTTATAAGAGAGACACTTCTTATCATTGTTATAAGAGACACTATTCCTACCAGTGTTATAAGAGGCACTCTATTCTTACCAGTGTTATAAGAGAGACACTTCTTATCATTGTTATAAGAGACACTATTCCTACCAGTGTTATAGGAGGCACTCTATTCCTACCAGTGTTATAAGGGAGACACTTCTTATCATTGTTATAAGAGACACTATTCCTACCAGTGTTATAAGAGGCACTCTATTCCTACCAGTGTTATAGGAGGCACTCTATTCCTACCAGTGTTATAAGAGGCACTTTATTCCTACCAGTGTTATAAGAGCCACTTTATTCCTACCAGTGTTATAAGAGCCACTTTATTCCTACCAGTGTTATAAGAGCCACTCTATTCCTACCAGTGTTATAAAAGGTACTCTATTCCTACCAGTGTTATAAGAGGCACTTTATTCCTACCAGTGTTATAAGAGTCACTCTATTCCTACCAGTGTTATAAGAGGCACTTTATTCCTACTAGTGTTATAAGAGGCACTCTATCCCTACCAGTGTTATAGGAGGCACTCTATTCCTACCAGTGTTATAAGAGAGACACTTCTTATCATTGTTATAAGAGACACTATTCCTACCAGTGTTATAAGAGGCACTCTATTCCTACCAGTGTTATGAGAGGCACTTTATTCCTACCAGTGTTATAAGAGGCACTCTATTCCTACCAGTGTTATAGGAGGCACTCTATTCCTACCAGTGTTATAAGAGAGACACTTCTTATCATTGTTATAAGAGACACTATTCCTACCAGTGTTATAGGAGGCACTCTATTCCTACCAGTGTTATAAGAGGCACTTTATTCCTACCAGTGTTAAAAGAGGCACTCTATTCCTACCAGTGTTATAAGAGGCACTCTATTCCTACCAGTGTTATAAGAGGCACTCTATTCCTACCAGTGTTATAAGAGGCACTTTATTCCTACCAGTGTTATAAGAGGCACTCTATTCCTACCAGTGTTATAGGAGGCACTCTATTCCTACCAGTGTTATAAGAGGCACTTTATTCCTACCAGTGTTATAAGAGGCACTTTATTCCTACCAGTGTTATAAGAGGCACTCTATTCCTACCAGTGTTATAAGAGGCACTCTATTCCTACCAGTGTTATAAAGAGGCACTCTATTCCTACCAGTGTTATAAAGAGGCACTCTATTCCTACCAGTGTTATAGGAGGCACTCTATTCCTACCAGTGTTATAGGAGGCACTCTATTCCTACCAGTGTTATAAGAGGCACTCTATTCCTACCAGTGTTATAAGAGGCACTCTATTCCTACCAGTGTTATAAGAGGCACTCTATTCCTACCAGTGTTATAAGAGGCACTCTATTCCTACCAGTGTTATAAGAGAGGCACTCTATTCCTACCAGTGTTATAAGAGAGACACTTCTTATCATTGTTATAAGAGACACTATTCCTACCAGTTTTATAAGATGCACTCTATTCCTACCAGTGTTATTAGAGAGACACTTCTTATCATTGTTATAAGAGACACTATTCCTACCAGTGTTATAGGAGGCACTCTATTCCTACCAGTGTTATAAGAGGCACTTTATTCCTACCAGTGTTATAAGAGGCACTTTATTCCTACCAGTCTTATAAGAGGCACTCTATTCCTACCAGTGTTATAAGAGGCACTTTATTCCTACCAGTGTTATAAGAGGCACTCTATTCCTACCAGTGTTATAGGAGGCACTCTATTCCTACCAGTGTTATAGGAGGCACTCTATTCCTACCAGTGTTATAGGAGGCACTCTATTCCTACCAGTGTTATAAGAGGCACTCTATTCCTACCAGTGTTATAAGAGGCACTTTATTCCTACCAGTGTTATAAGAGGCACTCTATTCCTACCAGTGTTATAAGAGGCACTCTATTCCTACCAGTGTTATAAAGAGGCACTCTATTCCTACCAGTGTTATAGGAGGCACTCTATTCCTACCAGTGTTATAAGAGGCACTCTATTCCTACCAGTGTTATAAGAGGCACTCTATTCCTACCAGTGTTATAAGAGGCACTCTATTCCTACCAGTGTTATAAGAGAGACACTTCTTATCATTGTTATAAGAGACACTATTCCTACCAGTTTTATAAGAGGCACTCTATTCCTACCAGTGTTATAAGAGAGACACTTCTTATCATTGTTATAAGAGACACTATTCCTACCAGTGTTATAGGAGGCACTCTATTCCTACCAGTGTTATAAGAGGCACTTTATTCCTACCAGTGTTATAAGAGGCACTTTATTCCTACCAGTCTTATAAGAGGCACTCTATTCCTACCAGTGTTATAAGAGGCACTTTATTCCTACCAGTGTTATAAGAGACACTCTATTCCTACCAGTGTTATAAGAGGCACTTTATTCCTACCAGTGTTATAAGAGGCACTTTATTCCTACCAGTGTTATAAGAGGCACTCTATTCCTACCAGTGTTATAGGAGGCACTCTATTCCTACCAGTGTTATAAGAGAGACACTTCTTATCATTGTTATAAGAGACACTATTCCTACCAGTGTTATAGGAGGCACTCTATTCCTACCAGTGTTATAAGAGGCACTCTATTCCTACCAGTGTTATAAGAGGCACTTTATTCCTACCAGTGTTATAAGAGGCACTCTATTCCTACCAGTGTTATAGGAGGCACTCTATTCCTACCAGTGTTATAAAATAAGAGGCACTCTATTGAGCACTCTATTCCTGTCAGTTTAATAATATAAGAGACACTCTATTCCTATCAATGTTATAAGAGAGACACTATTCTTATCATAGTTATAAGACACACTATTCCTACCACTGTTATAAAAGGCACTCTATTCCTACCAGTGTTATAGGAGACACTCTACTCTTACACCTCACCAGAATCCAGAGAGGATAAGATATCGATCAAGAAGAAGCCAAACCTTGTCAGGGAGCCCCAGTAGAAATAGAACATTTCCACCGGGGTAGATTCAATCGACTATCTGACACTTGGTCTACTGGGAGTTCCACAAATGCGATTGCTGACCGAATATACATATATAAAACCTATAGACGATATGTTTTGTACTGAATGGAATGGATTGAAGATATATTTACATATTGAAAGTTTATATAGAATAAACTACATTAATCAAATATTATATGTATGCATGTATGTGTGCGTATATATATATATATATATATATATATATATATATATATATATATATGTGTATGTATATATGTGTATGTATGTATGTATGCATATATAAATTTATACTGTATATATATACATACATATACATATGTGTACACATGTACATATATATATATACAAATATATACATATGTATATAATATATAAAGATGAATTACGTTTATGTGTGTATATGAATTACGTTTATTTATTTATATATATATATATATATATATATATATATATATATATATATACTGTATATATATATTATATATATATTATATATATATATATATATATACATATATATATATATATATATATATATATATATATATGCGTGTATGTATGTACAGTATGTGAGTGTGTGTTTGGACATGAGTCTGCTTGCTTTTATAAGTCATTTGGGATAAGGTTTCTTTTCCCCCACCCTTTCTTACTGCACTCACCATAGTCTTTTGACTCCCCATAGTCTCTTAATTATCAGGCACATAATTTACAGCTTAAGCACATATGTAAATTGAACTACTGTGGATTTTCCATAAAACCAGTCAATATCGATAGGCCTGAACACGGACGAAGGCTGGTAATAACCAAGTTTCAGTTATGTTATGAAACAAATCTAAGCATATTACTTATACTTATTATATGATTAATTTAGAAAGCATAAGCGAAAATATACGTTAACAGACGCTTTGGAAACTATCTTGGATTATCATAATAAAATTTAAATATTCTTTTAGTGTTCGATTTTATCAGAGGAAAATGCTTCCAGATGATGGAAGTATTTAGTGACATATATTTTCAGAAAACAAAACAATAGTTTTTTTCTTGGTCACATAGGAAGGTAATACTATAGATATAACACTAATTGCCATTTGAAAAGAGCAAGGTGTCCAATAAGGTAAATATATCGCCAGCTACTAAAAGAGTTATGATCTCATTAAACTCTTGATTCCACGCTGCTCGACTCCCAATTATTCTACTATTACTACCTTCCCTTCCGCAATGTTCATTCATAACAGTTTAGAGGACATTAAAGCTATACTACGTCTACTATTTATTTCAAGCTCCTCTCATAAGATAAGGAAAGAGGCATCATTATTAATAGAACAGTCTCATTTCTATTACAGGTTCTCATCCCTCTGATTTACCGTTTAAAGGTTTAAAGTTCAAAAGGCCACTCATGAATGGCAGAGGCAAGGGACAGTTACATTGCCCTATCAAGCAGGGCAATGCCCTAGAGACTGACTATATATACATATATTCAGCGCCCAAGGGTCCCCTCCACCCAAGCTAGGACCAGGCAAAGGCTGCTGATGACTTAACAGATAGACCTATAGGCTCCCCCAAACTACCCATCATTAGCTCAAAAAGATGATGGGGCTACAGTGACCACAGAAACAAACGAGTTTGAGCGGCACTCGAACCCGTCTGGCGTTCACCAGTCATGGACATTACCACATCGGCCACCACAGCCCCATGGTATCTAGTGCTTGATCTATTTTGTTCTTGTTAATATTGGATGGGGGGGGGGGGGGAGTCTGTCAGGCTTCGTTTTCATCTAACTCTCTAAATTACCATATGTTCGTTAAGGATGGAATCTTTTCAAAATACGTATTTCAGTGTCGTCTTCAGAGTTCTTACTGATGGATTTACATTGTATAATTTTTGTGTGATAAGGACTCAAATATCACGTGCGAGATATAAGGGAAAAGCTTTAATAGGAATTGCACATGATTTTTTAGTAATGCAAGTTAAAAATATAATATTCATTTTGTATTATAAACTCATTGGACTGTTCAGATGGTATATATCGTAAGTCAAGGTTATGTCAAAGGTTCCATAGTGAAATAGTAATTTCAACAAGCCAGTATTTTTATATTATTCGAGATATAAAATTCGTCTTTGGTGTGCATCATCTCCCATTGTGCAAATTGATTTCAAGGTTGAGGACATAAGAATATTTGAAGTTGAAGGTCATGGCAAAAATTGCCACAATAAAAAAAAAAAATAGTTCACCAAACTTTCAACTGGGCTCCACAAGGCACTGCAAGAGTTGGAAGACCTAAGCCTACATTCCCGAGGACTATGAAGCGTGAAGTGGGAGATGATGAATGGAGAAGTATTGATTTAAAAGCTCAAGATAGGGACGACTGGCGAAATCTAACCGAAGCTTTTTGCGTCAATAGGCGTAGGGGGAGGAGATGATGATGATGATGTTGAAAAAAAAAAAAAAAAAAATATATATATATATATATATATATATATATATATATATATATATATTTCTTACTCAACTTTCTCCTCGTAGTTAATGGGTATAAATTATTTTTAATCTGACTTTTTCCACGAGTTGAATAATAATGATAATAATGATTCTCGCTGAGTAAAAAATATTTTAGATCTTTAAAAAAGGAGGGTAGTTTGACATTCCCTTATTAGAAAATATTCATTACATTTTGAACAGGTCCTACAAGAAGAGATGAAACCGTTTTCAAAAGTTGGTTAGAGGAGGCTACGTCGGGTTTTGTATTTTAGGGTGAAAGGGAATAAATATTACATTTCCTAACTATGGGCATAAATACTAATGATGATGTTGATCATATCTGCATGCAATGGTATGAAGGTTTAGAAATATAAGTCACACCTATAAAACATATATTGAATTATTGTATCATTACACCTGTCAACTTAGAGGTGCTAAATTTAACATTTACTAACTACTATGGGAAATGTGTTTGTTATAAATAATAACTGCAGGTAACGATTAAATACATGAAATATATATTATTCAGACCAGAAATGAAAGGAAACGCTGAATATACAATACGTACTTTATACCATACAAAAAAAAAAAAAAAAAAAAAAAAAAAAAAAAACCTATAACATTCTAATGTGGAGGTAACAGAAAATAAAAATAATGTATACTAGAGGGGCACTTGACCTTCACCTTGACCTTTGACCTTAACATGTATTAATTGGCGTGGATTTTAATTCACTTAAATATGAACCAAGTTTGAAATCTCTGTGACAACGATGTCCAAACTTATGGCTGATTACGTAAATTGGACATTTTGCTTGACCATGACCTTGACCTTTGACCTTGAACTTCTAAAATTTATTATTATTATTATTATTATTATTATTACTTACTAAGCTACAACCCTAGTTGGAAAAGCAGTATGCTATAAGCCCAGGGGCTCCAACAGGGAAAATAGCTCAGTGCGGAAAGGAAAAAAGGAAAATAAAATATTCTAAGAAGAGTAACAATAAATATCTCCTATATAAACTATAAAAACTTTAACAAAACAAGAGGAAGAGAAATAAGATAGGAGAGTGTGCTCGAGTGTACCCTCAAGCAAGAGAACTCTAACCCAAGACAGTGAAAGGCCATGGTACAGAGGCTATGGCACTACCCAAGACTAGAGAACAGTGGTTTGATTTTGGAGTGTCCTTCTCCTAGAAGAGCTGCTTACCATAGCTAAAGAGTCTCTTCTACCCTTACCAAGAGGAAAGTGGCACTGAACAATTACAGTGCAGTAACCCCTTGGGTGATAAAGAATTGTTTGGTAATCTGTGTTGTCAGGTGTATGAGGATAGAGGAGAATATGTAAAGAATATGCCAGACTATTCAGTGTGTATGTAGGCAAAGGGAAAATGAACCGTAACCAGAGAGGAGGATCCAATGTAGTACCGTCTGGCCAGTCAAAAGACCCCATAACTCTCTAGCTTTTTACATAACAGTTAATCAATGCAAGTTTCATTACTCTACGATTAAAATTGTGGCCAGAGCTGTTCACAGACAAACAAGGGGTAAAACATAACCTCCTTCCAACTTCGTTGACGGAGGTAATTATCAGTAAACAGTAATGACATTTCAATTGCTCGCTTTATAGGATGATGTTTCTGTTAATCTCCAAAAAATATAACTGGCGGTAACAGAAACACAAAAAAGATCCTAAAAGAATGTGTAGTGGATTCCATCTCTCTCTCTCTCTCTCTCTCTCTCTCTCTCTCTCTCTCTCTCTCTCTCTCTCTCTCTCTCTACTATAAGTACTGAGTTGCTTGTTACCGTGTATTGGAGCAATGATGATAAGTCATCGTTAATACCGTGAGTTCTGTTATATAAATCTGGACTCAAAACGGGATAGTTGTGTAACCAGGTAATTTTCTGGTACGTTAAAATCGCAGAAGGCTTAAGAAAGTCATACTTTTTCTTCATGTGGATACCAATAGTTTTTAATGTTTTACAGGCTCATTTGATAAATGCTACAAGCGTTCCAATACTATCTTACCACCAGTATACCTCGACACTTTTCAAAAGCCTTTAATTTACCCATTACAGAATTGATAAATTCTTTCATGTCTGGAAGTCATATATACTAACAGTTAATGCCCATTTTTTTCTTCATTTTCGTTACATTTTTACTGCACCAGTCCAATAATACGGGAACAAATTGAATTAACATTTGACACCCAACTTCTTATACTTTTTCTTTCATGGTAGTACCTACCATTAAACCACATTTGCAGAAACTTAAAAGATATATTTTATAAGCTTTTTGCTTTTTATAGAATCTATCATTATATGGATTTAAAACACTTGAGAATGTATTTTATAAGTTACTTTCGCTCTAAATTCTCTAGATGACTGGGTTCGTCAATGCTTTCTTTAATGTTTTTCAATATATTGACGATACTAGTGCTTTAAAAAGGGGACCATTAACTGTACAAATTCTCGTGAAATTTTATTCGTAATTCCGATGGCATTCAAGGGAATTCAATCAAAACAAACAACACCAGCAACAACAACAGCAACAACAACAAATATAATAATAATAATAAAAATAATAATAATAATAATAATAATAAGAAGAAGAAGAAGAAGAAGAAGAGTAACAACAACAACAACAACAACGACAACAATATTGCTCATAGCTAATTCCATTCACCGTAGCCTATAAGGCTATTTAATGAATATTTTCTAACATTTGCTAGTAACATTTTAAACTACTTAACAAGGATTTGCAGAAGTGTTACAAGCAAGACATACTAGACCTTTATCTCTGTCTCTCTTTCTGGCTTCATAGTTTGTTGGAAACGCACTCAGCTGGCAATGTGAGTAGCCCGCGTTTGAATCTCGAACCGAATGTTGAGGGATGAATATTCCTTAAATATTAGTATCACCATTTTCATCTATGCAGCCATTATGTTTATTACTTCTCTGGTAGTTTATCTATTTCCTTACTTTCTTTCCTCACTGGGGTATTTTTCCCTGTTAGAGCACTTGGTGTTATAACATTCTGCTTTTCCAACTAGGGATGTAGCTAAGCAAGTAATAATAATTATAATCCTCATCTCACTATCGGGATGACGTCACTCAAAAATATTCATAAAGTTCTTACTCTTTTGCTGTCTATTATTTTTTGTATATATATATTTTTTAACTAGTATGAACAGCTGATGTTTTAGCATTAAATTAGAGGGGCACTCAGTAGAGCGGATACCTCCGCCGCGGCAGCTTATTTCTCAACCTTTTTCTCGACATTGCCCTTCACCTTTGACCTTTACATATATTAATTGGCGTGGATTTTCATACACGCAAATATGAACTAAGTTTGAAGGCTATGACTAAGATATCCAAATTTATGGCTGGTTACGTGAATTGGACATTTTGCTTGACCGTGACCTTAGCCTTTGATCTTGACCTTCCAAAACTTAATCATTTACAGCTTTTTGCATAACAGTTAATCTCTGCAAGTTTCATAACTCTACGATCAAAATTGTGGCCTGATAGCTGTTCCCAATCAAACAGAAAAACAAACAGGGGGTAAAACATAACCTCCTTCCAACTTCGTTGGCGGAGGTAAAAATAATTCTATCACATATCACTTACTGCACATACTTCCATTGCCTCTATTCATCATCCTTCGAGGCCAAGTTGATGGTTATTCTTAACATATATTATTGCATCACTCTAGAAAATGGGTCAAGCCGCCTTTCATTCCACGGAGGAGAGGGATTTAATCCCTTTTAGCCAATAAATGAAAATCATGTTTCCAGTTCACTTTCGTTTTCAACTATTTCATTTATATGGCTTGTCATGAAACTTGATAATTTTCCTCCATAAATTTCATGACTGGATTTCAAACTTGTTCCATTATAGTACCATATAAGAATTTTGTTTTTTATCCTTGCCATATGTTTCGGTTTTAGAATATCACAGCACAAGTCCCTTAATATGTTGGTCACTTGATAATATTATTTTACCTAGAGCTAAAACATAATGTAAAAGATATAGGTGTTTGGTTTCAGTTCCAGTTTCATCATAGTAAATATTCACCAGAACGTCAGCCGGGCAGACCCAACCAAAGAAGTGACCTCCCCAATAAACCGCTTAAATTCACAGTCGGGCTGGGATAGATCTGCTGTCATACGAATGCAAGGCGAACACATTTTCACTGTCCTAGCAGTCTTTGCTGGATATGTCATTGATAGAATGGAAAGGTGGAACATTTTCTTATATTATACTCAATGAGTCTATAATAGTATTTTGTATTTTCATGAAGTAAATAACCTAAAAACGAGATACTTATCGACTTTAATGATTTATTTACATTGGTCTAGAATTAACATGAAATACAATATGATAATCATTTTGGTATCTTATAATCATCAAAGTATCTGATCTGCTTTTAATCTTTAGTTATTTATTCAATTCCTAATTAGTTAAATTGAATTGATAAGGAATGTTCAAAATTATTTTAATGTATCACTACTCATGATAAAGGACAAAGGCTACTCGTACCTCTTTCTGTGCTGTATATTGAACTGTATCGTGAGTGTATCACGTTATATATTATTACAAATTACTGCTCCGTTGGACCACTGACAGAGATAGATGATGATGACACAATTTAATTTGTTCTCTTTCTGTCGGAGCTCTCATCACCAACTTCACAGAACGGCAAATTAATGTTTTATGTCTGGCTCCCGACATCATGATAATTAAGTCATCCCTCCCCTAAGTCTTCAAGCCCTTCCCTAAATACACTCGACAATTTGTCTACTGTTATGTGTGCTTTGAACGTGAAGGGTCATGATTAATATATTAAGAGTATTCATTGTAGAACGCTGAGGCCTGGTAACAGACAGGCTCCTGTGGAGCTATTTTCTTTCAGCTCAACTTCGTTCAGAAGCTCCGCCCACATTTATAAAAGATGCCATTCATTACTAGTGAAAAAAATTCATAGAAGGAATAATTCGAGTGAGCTCAACCTCGTTCAGAAGCTCCGCCCACATTTACAAAAGATGCCATTCATCACTAGGGAAAAAAATTCATAGCACGAATACTTTCAGGTCTTTCTCTGTCTATTTACTCGTTCCGACATGAATTAGGCCGCAATTTCGCTTTGATAATTTAATAGTGAGTGAAAACTTCATGAACAATTTGATCTGATAGTACCCAGAGAAAACTTTAGCGAGTTTTTACTTTCTCTTATCTGGTCACTACCTTTCATTTAATGAAAGAGAAAGCATTTCATTGAATGGGAGACGAAAGAAAAGTACGGAATTATTCAAATAGGGTGAGCATGAATGAACAACTTTGGGAAATTCAGTCTAACTGAAGGAAAGTTCCCTATTCTTTTATTTGTAATTGATGACTTGGGTCCTAATTACTACAAAAGTAGTTGAGAATGCAAATTTGCTGAACAACAGATGGAAATTAATTTTGTGAGAATTTCTATTCTAAAAGGCACTGGCAAATGATGTATGGAGAAATAAGATTATCTTGAAGAACACTGAAAACAAGAGTATAGACTTTTTTTAAGAAATAAGGAAAAAAAAAAACTAAACAGGTCGAAAAAAAAACGAGAAACAAGTACACGGAAAACATTGAAAATGGATTGAAACAATGAAAAAAATATCTTAAAGAAAAAGAGTGAAGGTAGATATGCCGAGAAAGTATACAACTATTATATAAATCTTGAAAGTAAAGGTTTTATAAAGGTAAAATAAGGATATAAATTGACAAGAACAATAAGCAAACTATATATTTTAATTGATATCATAAATTTAAGTTAAAATTGTAATATTAGTCTGTCTGGAATTCACGTAACTGATCAGTTGTACAAAACCGGCA
>NC_090729.1:174869175-174876675 GCF_036898095.1 Palaemon carinicauda | reverse complement strand
AGGGACTTCTTTTTGGAATGGTAACAAACGGCTATTATTATATGTCGAAGTTCCTGCAGTATGAAAGTTATGAAAGTTATGATTGTGTGTGTGCGTATATATATATATATATATATATATATATATATATATATATATATATATATATATATATAAATAATTATGTATGTATATATATGTATATATACATATCTATGTATATATATGTATATATGTATGTACGCATATATATATATATATATATATATATATATATATATATATATATATATATATATATATACAGTATATATATATATATATATACAGTATATATATATATACAGTATATATATATATATATATATACAGTATATATATATATATATATATATATATATATATATACATATATTATATATACAGCATGTATATATATACATATATGTATATGCATATATATACAAATTATATATACAGCATGTATATATACAGTATGTATATATATGCATGTGCATATATATGTGAATGCATGCGTGTGTTTACACGCAGTATTTTGTGTTATGTTTTCAAGGGCATACCCAGATTGTTTTTAAGCTTTTTCTAGGACGATCCAGTAAAATCATAAATAAACATACAATTTAATGGAAATCCTTTTGTACAAACAGCTACAGCTAAAATCCCATTTTGAGGTTGTCCATAAAATAAATTTTGATACTTACAATATCTTTATTCTGCGACCAGATCATACGAAATACTAAATAAATGTAAGAATTGAATAAAGACTATATTAAAAAAAAGAATTCCCCTATTTTTGAAGAAGTGAAACATTAATCAGACGCCTGGACATCGGTACAATAACAGATATTTTAGGCAAAAACACAAGGATTTGGAAATATATTGTTATGATGTTCGAATAGAGATATGGCCTGTAGTTCATTTTATCATATGAAAGGATGTAATCGCCATATAAATTGGAAGGATGCAAGGGAGATCATGTATTCTAAAACTATTGAAAAACGTAACATTGGAGAATCCTTTATTTTATCTATAAAATCACGTTAAATTTATTAAAATCGAAATTGCACAATACTGGACGTACTTTCTGTAAAAAAAAAAAGAAAAAAAAAAATAGCAATAGCAAGTAGAGGTTTACTCAGCTTTAAGTTCAAGTGCTGTTGTCATAGAAGTGCCTTAGAAGGAACTTTTAAAACATGTAAGCGTTTGGTTACTTCCCTTGTGCTAATCTTACCTCACCTCCAAATGAATTATAAAAATATCATAACTGATTTATAATATATATATATATATATATATATATATATATATATATATATATATATATATATATATATATATATATATATATATATATATACATATATATATATATATATATATATATATATATACAAATATATATATATATATACAAATATATATATATATATACAAATATATGTATATATATATATATATATATATATATATATATATATATATATAATAGTAGTTACTCATCTCATCATCATCATCTCCTACGCCTATTAACGCAAAGGGCCTCGATTAGATTTCTCTAGCCGTCTCTACCTTGCGCTTTTAAATCATTACTTCTTCATACATCATCTCCTACTTCACATTTCATAGTCCTCAGCCATGTAGGCCTGGGTCTTCCAAATCTTTTAGTGCCTTGTGGAGCCCAGTTAAAAGACTGGTGAACTAATCTCTCTAGGGGGATACGGAGAGCATGCCCAAGCCATCTCTACAGTATATACCCCTTCCCATGATCCCATCCACAAATGGCACTCGAGTAATCTATCTTATAGTTTCATTTCTAATCCTGTCCTGGCATTTAACTCCAAATATTCTTCTGAGGGCCTTGTTCTCAAATCTACAAAATCTGTTGGATATGGTTACAGTCATACCACGACTCATGTCCATACAGTAACACCGATCTCACTGAACTGATATATAGCCTGATCTTTATATGTAATTTCAAAAGTTTCGATTTCCCAATTTTACTTAGCCTAGCCATTGTCTGCTTTGCTTTTTTCAATTGTTCATTAAACTCCAATTCTAAAGACCCTATATCAGAGATCATAATACCTAAATATCTAAATGAGTTTACCTTATCGATCTTTTCCCCTTCCAATGATATTTCATCTTTCATTGCATATTCTCTTCTCAACATCTCTGTCTTTCTTCTATTCATCTTGAGCCCAACCTCCTGTGATATTTCATACATTCTGGTAAGCAAGCATTGCATATCCTGTGGTGCTCTGCTAATAAGGACAACACCATCAGCATACTCTAGGTCGGTTACTTTCCTATCACCAATCCAGTCCCATCCTTCTTCACCATCGCTAACTCTTGTTCTATGCATTACAAAGTTCATGATAAGGATAAACAACATAGATGACAACACATTCCCTTGGAGTATTCTACAGCTCATTTACCTCAGCCAACGAAGTTGGGAGGAGGTTATGTTTTCACCCGTTTGTTTGTTCGTCCGTTTGTCTGTCTGTTTATATATATATATATATATATATATATATATATATATATATATATATATATATATATATATATATAAGGCACCCATACTCTAGACTAGAGCGACAGCCTCCAAATCGATGCTTTTCTAAGCGGCCACTTTTGAGCGATATATGCAAATGAGCGACTTATGTTTGAACGATGCAATTAAGAGCGATATTCTAAAAATAATGCGCTAAAGATAATAGCTGTTTAAGAAAACGAGAGTTTTACTATACAATAATTTATGAGCGATAGAAATTATTTATAAATAGCATGTCACATAAAAATGTAAGTACTCATTTTTAGTTAAGCAATATAAATATTTTGCATATCTTTCTGTTATAAACCCTCATTAAAATTTATATTCTAGTTGTACAATTTCTCTCTCTACAGTACACCATTATGAAATTTGTAGACAGCCTTAAAAGCGGTGGAAACATGTATATTTTGACGGACATCTGTACCGGAAGGACAAATAATACAAGACTCCTTTAAGGTAGTTTAAGGCTTAAACTGTCAGTGCACCGTAAAATGATGTAAATGTCTTCTTTTGACCAGCACATTATTTAACTAACTTTCTCTGCTATTTCTACTAATGGGATACTCTCAATTTCTTGTAGGAATAAAATACTATTATCCTCCATTTAGACTTTTATCATTTAACTCACTTTCTTTGCTACTTCTACAAATAGGATACTCTGTTTTTTGGTAGGAATTAAATACTGTTTTCACTTTCTAGACTTTTAGCATTTACCTCACTTTCTCTGCTACCTCTACTAAAAGGATATTTTTTTTTTATTTTTTTTTCTTTATTTTGTTGAAATTATATACTATTCCCACCCCCTATACTTTTATCATTTAACTCACTTTCTCTGCTATTTCTACTCAAAGGATACTCTCAATTTCTTGTTGAAATTAAATACTAATCTTTTTACCTGCGATGTATTTAATGTAGTAGATATTGCATGCATAAGAGGGTAACATTGCCACCTACCAAATCCCTCAAAGGTTGAGGTCAAGAAACTTTTTCCTCGAGTGATAGAAAAACCCGTAATTATCGTAAGTACAGTTGTCTTCATTTATCCCGGTACACAAACGTCTCTTTTTCTATCCGTGAAGTGTACCAGAATTAATGATGCCAACTGTACTCCACGCAAAATTATTCAGGATGGGATACTGTACGAAAGTCAAGACAAGAAGCAGTTACGAAGGTTGGTTAAAACAAATCTGGCCGCTATCATTAATTACCAGAAAGAGAAGACGCGTTCAGTCTCTTGCCTTTAACACCAAGTTGCAAAAATGGATTTATCTAACCGTTTGTGGTTGTGGTTGTTGTTGTTGTTGTTGTTGTAGTTTAAAGGTCTAAAGGCCACTCATGAATTTCAGAGGTAAGGGACAGTGAGATTGCCCTATCGAGCAGAACAATGCCATAGAGATCGACCATATACATATGATCAGCGTTCAAGGCCCCCTCTCCACCCAAGCTAGGACCGAGGGAGCCAGGCAAGGATGGTGAGGTTGCAACGACCAAAGGTACTAACGAGTTTCAGCTGGACTCTAAGCCTGGCCTGGCGATCAAAGGTCAGGGACGTTGGAATATACTATTACTTCAGGTTAACAGTTTCTTCTAATGTACTCAAGGGTGGAACGAAGACAGGATTCTGATTTTTTTTTGGGGGGTGGGGGGTGGGCGGGGGGCAGCGTGCCAAAACGTATGATTGAACTAGTGGCTCGATACCAACAATGGTTTATTGATGGAACCTTTCAACATGTCTTGGTATCTTTTCCCAGCTTTCTGCAGTTCATGTGTTACTGCAAGTCTTGGGATGCTTACCGCAGATTTTATTTCAACATAGAAACAATTTTCCACTTTTAGACTTTCTCCGAGATTGTTCGTTGTACAGCCTCGAGATGAACTTTAAGAAATTTCTCGGGCTTTTTGTTTTTTTTTAAATAAATTTGAAATGCTATTTTTTTACGTTATTCCTTACCTTTATTTACTTTTATTTATGATTGAACTGAATAAAATCGTATTATTTTTTTAAATGAATATTTTCATCTTTATCCTTTACGTTTGTTTTTATTCTTTATAATTTTTGAATTAGTTTCTTGCTTTACAACAATCGCTCTAAAGTTATATCGCTCACGTGAAATATAGTTTACACTAATGAAATATCTGTTTTGATGCTGTTCCTGTTTTTGAAATATTTTATTGTTAATTTTTTCTCATATCGTTTATTCATTTCCTTATTTCCTTTCTTCATTGGGCTACTTTTCCCTATTGGAGCCCTTGGGCTTATAGCATCTTGATTTTTCAACTAAGGTTGTAGATTAGCTAATAATAATAATAATAATAATAATAATAATAATAATAATAATAATAATAATAATAATAATAATAATAAGGTTACTGTTATATTCAGCTTACATATGTTGATGATCGTGTTTTCTGACAACCAATCATTGGGTTTAAAAGATAACCAAACAATTAAACCTTCAAAAAGTAGTAAATAATAGTAAGGCAAATTTCAAATTCCACAATCTGTTAATGATTACGTCAAAACTGAAAGGAATTCAGCTCAGCGATTCGCGTCACCTAATGAAAATCGGTTCATATAAACATCATACCTAGACAAGGCCGAAGTCATATGATCCAATTAGGCTGGTCATAATCAGTGCAAGTACTGGTGGCTATGATTACTCAGTAATTGTATTCATTGCTGCCATCTCCTAATGAGAATATTGCATCCCGGCGTCCGTCATGCTCTTATTATTAAGGTATTTATGATTTCGAATTTTAATTTAATTTTGTTGTGTTGTAGTTGATGATGATGATGATGATGGTGATGTCCGAGACATATATGTCCAAGTAGAGTTATTAGGGATTTTTTTATATTAATATGAATATGAATATAGATATAAGCATAAATACTGACAGGTTGTATTTATACTGTATATATATATATATATATATATATATATATATATATATAAAGCGCATGTATATATATATAATATATATATATAGCCTGTAGGTATTTATGCTTATATCTGTATTCATATTAATATTATATCAATATATGAATTGCATGATATATATACATATATATACAAATACACACACACACACACATATATATATATAAATATATATATATATATATATATATATATATACATATATATATATATATATATATATATAAACATAAATATATACATACATATATGAATATAAATATATATATATATATATATATATATATATATATATATATATATATATATATATAAATATAAATACATATATACATATATGAATATAAATATATATATATATATATATATATATATATAAATATATATTTATATATATAAATATAAATACATATAAATATATATGTATAAATATATATATATATATATATATATATATATATAACCCAGCCACTGAGGGGGGCAAAACAGCCTCAACTTGGTGCCGGTCCCAAGCCCGGGTAAATGGGGAGGGTTGGAGGCAGGAAAGGCATCCGGCCATGAAAAATTAGCCAAAACAACTATGGTCAGTGAGTATATATATATATATATATATATATATATATATATATATATATATATATATATATATATATATATATATATATACAGAGAGTGTGTATAAGTGTGTTTGTGAGTGTGCATATATCTGTATGTGGGAGTATGTGTATTGTGTGTAGTAGCTTATGTGACTCCTAAAAGCGCCATGCGTCTGCATCACAGTTGTCTCTTGTTTTTGTTATGTCAGCTCTACGTATGTCTTTAAACAATTCATCTATGCATGTCTGTTTTTTCCTGGCGTTCTCTTTTCGTTTGCAAAGGTAAACAAGGAAAGTTATACATTTTAAAATTCACAAATCAAAACAAACAAATGAATAAGGGGTGTATCACATTCATAATTAATCAGTTAAAAATATTTGAAAATTAAAAAGATTTGACCGAATGTATTGCGTCACCTAGTGAAAGACGGTCCAATTCATTGTCATTCAATCTATTGGTTAGAACCAGTACTTTCACTAGGCAATATGATTACTCAGTAATTATATTCATTGGTGCTGTCCTAATGATGAGATTTGATCCCAGGCATCCGACACGCCATGGAAGCGAGGTATTTGTTGTTTAATATTTTCACTCCCTTTATTGTGTTGATTAATTTGGTAGTGAGTATTAAAGTAATATTTATGATAGTAATGGCACCCAGACAGCCAACTATCGGTAGAATGCTAAGAGTAGCTACCATTTCAAAGGCGAGTTACTTCGACAGGTGAGATATCATAACTTCTTAGCAACCATTACTTTTACCAAGTATTTATATTAGCATCTATTAAGACCCGTTAACTTATATGTTTGGTTCATATCACAGCGCCAGTTCTGGTTACCAAAATAGGCCCATTAGTTATTGCTTGTACCATAGAGTTTCACATCTGAAGCTAGCTCCACATCTCACCCATTTATAGTTCGAGAATAGATTGACGGCAATGCACTACCAAAATTTTCAATATCTCACCTTATCTAGTGAAAATCATCCCACTGAACGCCTGCTATTTTGAGGGAAACCTTAGTGGGAACCATCACTGGTTCAATTAGTCTTTTGGCCATCAACCCAACTATGAAAATACATGTCAAACTTGCTTCCGATCTACATCAGGCTCAGTTCACCATTTATAGGTTATAGGTGTTTGGCAGAAAAAGTGGGGATAAGGGAGCCCCAGTAAACCCAATTGGCCTATACTCAACGCATCGAGAAAGAGCTGAAAGGGGAAGTGGTTTCCTCCACTAAGCTGTCTCCACAGATAACTACAATCTCCAACCCGACCCCCTTACTCTCTCTGTCTTTCTCTCTCTCTCCTCTTTGTTTCTATTGATTTCTCTCTCTCTATTTGCCTTTTTTTCTATTCTAAGAAGTACCTGTTCATGTAGTAGATAACTGCCTTATATTGGCCATATGGC
>NC_090729.1:174836675-174841675 GCF_036898095.1 Palaemon carinicauda | reverse complement strand
AAAACAAATACTACTATCTGTATATATATATATATATATATATATATATATATATATATATATATATATATATATATATATGTATATATATAAATATATATATATATATATACTGTATATATATACATATATATATATATAAAATATATATATATATATATATATATATATATATATATATATACTGTATATATATAAATATATATATATACTGTAAATATATATAAATATATATATATATATATATATATATATATATATATATATATATATATATATACTGTATATATATAAATAAAATTATATATATATATACATATATATAAATACATATATGTATATATATAATATATATATATATATATATATATATATATATATATGTATGTGTGTGTTTGTGTTCCTATCACGCTCAGGGGGGAGAGGGAGTGGGCATTCACTGGTGAGAGGGGATGGCCTACCCTGAGAGTTACGTTCGGAAAACGCAACTGCTGAACCAAAGAGTTGTAGTTAGGAATGAATGTGAGGGTGGGAAGGGTTGAAATCAGCGCGTGTGTATGCGTGTGAGTGTGCGTGCATATCTATCTAAATATTTAGACGTTATTTTTTGATGGCTCTGGCACACTAGTAATGATAATGATAATAATTACCCACTAACAGTTAGTGAACGCATTTAATCAATCATTTAATCAATCGTCCAAATGACCCTAGGGTGATATACACGGGACACAGTGTCTGGATCGCCTTCATCTTAGGATATGGCTTGGAAGCTAGTGAAACACTGGAGAAGGAGGCAATTGTTGGAAATTTTTTTTTTCACTCAGTATTGTCTAGTTATCACGTGTAAATCGCTTAAGTAATATAGAGGAGAAGGATTGGAACCGTTCACTTCGTGGTAAGGGCTGGAAACCATATGTGGGACTATAGTTTTGCCTGTTATTATCATAATTGTCAATTATTATTATTATTATTATTATTATTATTAATATTATTATTATTATTATTATCATTATTATTATTATTATCAAATAATAATAATAATAATAATAATAATAATAATAATAATAATAATACTAAATCACTCATTATTATTATTATTATTACTATTATTATTATTATTATCATTATTATTATTATTATTATTATTGTTAAATATGAAAAATATAGCGAGAAAAATGTGGAAGTAAAGCGCAAGGTACGTGAGGCAAAGTGGGCAGCTGACCTGAGGTGGGGTCAGGGATTGGGTCATTCATATGAAGAGAATAAGAAGTAGTTTTGGAAAGAAGTGAAGAGAGTAAGGAAGGCTGGCTCAAGAATTGAAGAGACAGTGAAAGATGGAAATGGAAGGTTATTAAAAGGAGAGGAGGCAAGGAAAAGGTGGGCGGAATATTTTGAAAGTTTCCTGAATGTTGAAGATAATAGGGAGGCAGATATAATTGCTGTTGCAGGTGTTGAGGTGCCGGTGATGGGAGATGAGAATGAGAGAGAAATTACAATAGAGGAAGCCAGGAGAGCACTAGATGAAACGAAAGTAGGAAAAGCATATGGTATGGATGGTGTGAGAGCTGAGATGTTGAAGAAAGGGGGTGTGACTGTACTTGAATGGTTAGTGAGATTGTTTAATATGTGTTTTGTGTTGTCAATGGTACCAGTAGATTGGGTTTGTGCATGTATTGTACCACTATATAAGGGTAAGGGAGATGTGCATGAGTGTTGTAATTCAAGAGGTATTAGTTTGTTGAGTGTAGTTGGAAAAGTGTATGGTAGAGTACTGATTAATAGGATTTAGGATAAAACAGAATGTAATCTTAGAAGTACAGGGTGGTTTTAGAAGAGGTAGGGGTTGTATGAATCAGATTTTTACTGTAAGGCAGATATGCGAGAAATATTTAGCAAAAGGTAAGGAGGTGTATGTTGCGTTTATGGATCTGGAGAGAGCGTATGATAGAGTTGATAGGGAAGCAATGTGGAATGTGATGAGGTTATATGGAGTTGGTGGAAGGTTGTTGCAAGCAGTGAAATGTTTTATACAAAGGTAGTAAAGCATGTGTTAGGATAGGAAATGAAGTGAGTGATTGGTTTCCGGTGAGAGTGAGTTGTTTAACTTTTATGTTGATGGAGTGGTGAGAGAGGTGAATGCTCGAGTGCTTGGACGAGGATTAAAACTGGTAGACGAGAATGACCATGAATGGGAGGTAAATCAGTTGTTGTTTGCGGATGATACTGTACTGGTTGCAGACACAGAAGAGAAGGTTGGCCGATTAGTGACAGAATTTGGAAGGGTGTGTGAGAGAAAGAAGTTGAGAGTTAATGTGGGTAAGAGTAAGGTTATGAGATGTACGAGAAGGGAAGGTGGTGCGAGGTTGAATGTCATGTTGAATGGAGAGTTACTTGAGGAGGTGGATCAGTTTAAGTACTTGGGGTCTGTTGTTACAACAAATGGTAGAGTGGAAGCGGATGTACATCAGAGAGTGAATGAAGGTTGCAAAGTGTAGGGGACAGTTAAGGGAGTAGTAAAAAATAGAGGGTTGGGCATGAATGTAAAGAGAGTTCTATATGAGAAAGTGATTGTACCAACTGTAATGTATGGATCGGAGTTGTGGGGAATGAAATTGATGGAGAGACAGAAATTGAATGTGTTTGAGATGAAGTGTCTAAGGAGTATGGCTGGTGTATCTCGAGTAAATAGGATTAGGAACGAAGTGGTGAGGGTGAGAACGGGTGTAAGAAATGAGTTAGCAGCTAAAGTGGATATGAATGTGTTGAGATGGTTTGGCCATGTTGAGAGAATGGAAAATGGCTGTCTGCTAAAGGAGATGAATGCAAGGGTTGATGGGAGAAGCACAAGAGGAAGGCCAAGGTTTGGGTGGATGGATGGAGTGAAGAAAGCTCTGGGTGATAGGAGGATAGATGTGAGAGAGGGCAAGAGAGCGTGCTAGAAATAGGAATGAATGGCGAGCGATTGTGACGCAGTTCCGGTAGGCCTTGCTGCTTCCTCCGGTGCCTTAGATGACCGCGGAGGTAGCAGCAGTAGGGGATTCAGCGTTATGAAGCTTCATCTGTGGGGGCTAACGGGGGAGGGTGGGCTGTGGCACCCTAGCAGTACCAGCTGAACTGTGTTGAGTCCCTTGTCAGGCTGGGAGGAACGTAGAGAGTAGAGGTCCCCTTTTTGTTTTTGTTTCATTTGTTGATGTCGGCTACCCCCCAAAATTGGGGGAAGTGCCTTGGTATATGCATGTATGTATTAAATAATAATAATAATAACAATAATAATAATAATAATAATAATATTAACAAGTGAGCAAGTCCTGAACGCGGACATGGTCCTCGTAGAGGACATACCTCCGCCAAGGTGACCTAGAGCGCCATATGTCCTAGAATCATGAATTGATGTGACTTCGACTTTCAAGTAACGTTTGACCTTTAATTTAGCTTAACCATTCAATGGCCTTGGCAGTTACCTGACACTGAGGTTGACCTTCACGTGACCTTTACCCTCAAGTGACCTTGACCTTAATGTGACTTTGACCTTCACATGACCTTGACCTTCACGTGACCTTCAAGTGACCTTGACCTTCACGTGACCTTGACCTTCACATGACCTTGGCTTCAAGTGACCTTGATCTTCAAATGTACTTGACCTTCACGTGACCTTGACCTTCAGGTGACCTTGACCTTCACGTGACCTTGACCTTCACGTGACCTTGACCTTCACGTGACCTTGACCTTCACGTGACCTGCTTGACTTTTGACCTTCAAGTGATCTTTGTTCATTTGCCACTGATACTTAATATGACATTGATATAATGCACCAATATGACCTTGACCTTTGACCTTTATAAATTTGAACATCACCCATGGGTTGCGCCTGGACTAGGACTTCCCTGTTGGCTTATGCAAAAGTCAGTGCTTTATTTCTGTCTCTTGATATGGCCACTTATGTCATAGTGACACCAGTGACCCCTGTGACCTTGACCTTGGGGTGACCTTGACCAAAATTTAATCAGTTCTTCCATACACATTGGGGAACTACTTGGCCAAGTTTGAAGTGATTCCGTGTAGAAATGTGGCCTCTACGTTGTCCACAGACAGACAGACAAACAGAGAAACAAACAAACAAACAAACAAACAAACAAACCGAACCGAAAACATAACCTCCGCCGCTTGGCGGAGGTAATAATCATTAATTATTATTATTATTAGTTGGAAAATTAAGATGCCATAAGCCCAAAGGTTCCAATAAAGAAAAATAGCCCAGTGAGAAAAGGAAATAAGTAAATGAATTAACGGTATGAGAAATAATTAACAATATTTTAAAAACAGTAACAAGATTAGGATTCGAAGCATACACAATTGCATTTATATCTCATTTGAGTTAGTAGGCGAGACGTTACATCGGTCGGCGGCTCAAGTCCTTTAGCAAGATAATCCTCGTATATGTTACATGTACTTGTTTTTCAAATTTCGGCAGGACACTAGCGTACACAGTTAAGAATTAGCCGTAAAAAAACGGTAAAAATCTTGGAATAAATGTTGCCAAGCATTGAACGTTTTAAAAACTATTATTATTATTATTATTATTATTATTATTATTATTATTTGCTAAGCTAGAACCCTAGTTGGAAAAGCAGGATACTATGAGCCCAGGGGCTCCAACAGGGAAAATAGCCCAGTGAGATAAGGAAAAAAAAATAATAATAAAATATTTTAAGAAGAGTAACAACATTAAAATATATATCTCGTATATTGACGTTAAGGAATGATATTACGGTCACCAACCCGTAAAAGATATTAATATAGTAGGGTAAAAATTACGGTCGCCTATATTTTAATGAAATACTTCTAAGAACAGTATATTTTTACGGAGAATTTCTGATTAAAATTACGGTTCTTTTAACAGTGTAGCTAAGGGGGGAAGGGTGACGGAGGGCCTTTTATTGAAAATGCTCTGTGGGCCTCTAAGAAAGGGGTCTCTCCAAAGCAGGCACAAAAAATAAAGT
>NC_090729.1:174829175-174831675 GCF_036898095.1 Palaemon carinicauda | reverse complement strand
AAAAGATTTAACAAAACAAGAGGAAGAAAATTTAGATGGAATAGTGTGCCCGAGTGTACCCTCAAACAAGAGAACCGGACAGAGTCCGCTAACTATGCAAAATTAATGCAGGATTAGTCAGTATGACTGGCTGATAAAACACCTAAAATTATTATAATATATGATATAATTGCTGATAGTTCTACCTTTGTTCCATAAGCAGATATGCAGTACATACCTAACTAATGCGGTTTTACAAAAATTGCGGTTGATTAAAAAATATTATCCTTATCAGTTTTAGTGATATTATCGTTGTTATATTTATCATCATTGTTATTATCAACAAGTAATTATTATTATTATTACTATTATCATTATTACAGCAATGATAATAATATACATAACAATACAGACAATAATAATAATTTATCATTATTAACCTGAGTTTTACGTCTATCTCCCCTAATATTGACAATTACTCCAGGAGCCAAGGGGTGTTCGCATGCTAAAAAGGGCCCCTAGGTTACTCACCATTTTCTGAAAGAACATCACCTGGGGCATCATTTTAGCGAGGGTAGACATTCTGAAACCCGGCAGTAATCTTGCTAGGGATGGTTTTGAAGCTATTGACCATACTAGAAATTTCCGCAAAAATTTGGGGTAGGGGAAATTCAAATCTTAATAACTCAGTAAGGAAATAAGCTATTTGCATGAAATACCCATCAATACGTAGCTTATAGGGCATGCTACAAGATGAAAGTAAGAAATATTAAAATAGGTCAAGGTCAAGGTCACCAGAGCTCAAGCAATGACGTAATTTGACACTTGCCCAAAATCTGGGCCTCTAAAAACTTAAAATTAAACCAGAACCCAGTTGTAAACTAATTTATTCTTTTATTTGTAGATTCTAGTCGAGTACTACATAGGATAGTTTTTTAAAATTATTTTAAGAAAAAAAAACACACACTTTAACCCTTTTATTTTCAAGTCAAAATATCGAAAAAAAATGCCAAAAATGCAATTTTTCAAATTTTGTGCATGTTATGTGAGCTTTTTGAAAGTGTATCAAAAGAGATAAAAACACCCCAAAACTTTAGAAAATACAGGATTAAGAATAGTAAGAAACCTATAAATGTCTTTTTAGAGGGGAACAGAGGGGCCATGAGGGTAAGGGTAAGGGGTAGGGGGTAGGGGGTAGACGTTGAAAGAATGGTGTTGAAAGTGTTGTCACTTATCATTCACAGTTTTTTAATCTACTGCCTGTGACCTGAACTTACTCCCTGTGCATTGGGCCATACATGCAGAGGCCTGTGAATCAGTGAGTCAGCACCTTTATAGGGAATCCCCACTTTCTACACTGTACATTTTGCTTGTGTCCATGAAGCCACTCATCAGAGTCCCTAAGTTTCTTTCATGGAAATCATGCATTTCTAGGCGAGTACATATAGATGGATAGATTATATTAAAATACATCATGTAGCCTTCCTTGAGTGGGTACTCTCTTACTATTTCATGAAATTTAACGCCAACGGCAGATCAGTGGTGTTTCAGTCCCAAGTACTGAACTTACAGTTGGTCATGAGTTCAATGTTTCGGCTACGTTGAGCTCTGAAATGTTAGCTCGTGATGTAATAGAATACATCAAACAAAATGAAAACCCAGCAGGCGTATCTGAAGCAGACATTCATGTGGAGCAGCCAAAGTTGCACAACATTCTTACCCAAGAAATTGTGCCCAGTGAAATCTGTGATGATCTACTGAATTTCAGGAAAAAATCCAGTGATCTCTATGACAAGTTCCGCCGTGAATGTTTGGTCAAAAAGGAAAAATCACTGTTTGACCCAATCCACAGGAATAACTTGAAGACATTCAAATCAATGAAACCAGAGAAAGGAAAGCAGCAAGTTGGAAAACAGGGAAGCAAAAAACTTGCTAAAGCTCAAAAGATATTTGACATTGCTAGAGTGAGAAACTATGATATGAAGGAACTGCTGAGGCATGACTTAATTGAGGAAAGCTACCCGTTTGATGAAAATGGACTTATGTCGAAGCCAAATAAAAGTGAACTTTGCAAAGGCTTGGAAGATGAGCATTTAGACAAGAAGAAAGACTATCCGCCTCCAGATGAATGGAAAAAAGTAAAAACTGCTAGCATCGTTGATGTGATGTGTTGTTTACGCCAAATGAAGACATCATTTTTGAAGACGTTTGGAGATCTTTGTGCACGGTTCCTACAGACGGCATATGGACTGAGTAAAGATTCTAATCGTATTGACTTTGTCTTCGATACATACGTGGAAGGCTCCATAAAAGACAGTGAACGTCAGAGAAGACTAAGTTGCGGTCCAATTGATTTGAATGTCATTTGTGAAGAGACACCACTGCCAGTTTCTATGGACGCTTTCTGGGCATCTTCTACAAACAAGTCAAAGCTCCAGGGACTCTTGAGAAACTATGTACTAGCACACCCAAGGCCAATGACAGATATTGTTTTGAGTGGAATTGGATTCTCACCCAATAT
>NC_090729.1:174813769-174816269 GCF_036898095.1 Palaemon carinicauda | reverse complement strand
GAGGCAGAGTAACCCGACCTGAAGGAGCTTGAGGACGCTGGAGCTCCCCTGCGAGGGGGCTGAGGCGTTGCGGACCAGGAGGAAGAGGGGGCCTCTCTCCTCGTAGTGCTGGTAGAGGCTTGGGGGAGTCGCGGCACTATCCGAGACGGACCTCTTGTAGGGCGGTCTCCTAGAAGTCGTAGGTCTGGGGATGTTAGCCTCCTTCTTTTTCGAGACCTTCTCCATGATGGACTCTAGTTCCTTCAGGGGAAACAAAGACTCTCCCCACAGGGGTAAGCTGCGAATGGCCCGCGCCTCCATGTCTGGTACCTTCCGAGACACCTTCGCCAGAACAGTGTCTCGCTTACGGAGTACCCAGTTAGCCGTTAGTGCGAGAGACTGATAAGTCAAAAACTTAAGGGTTTTACCCCCGGAGGTAATGAGGTCTCTCAGTAGGCCTTGCTGGTCAGGGTCCTCGGGGTTGAAGGAGGCTTGTACACCTACCAAAGTGGAAGCCCACCAGTCCAGCCAAGAGGAGACATTTACTAAGTCCCTCGACATTTCCTCCATCATGGAGGCTTCTGCTGGCGAGAAACAGACTGGGGCCGAAGAGGCTCTATCGTCTGAGACGCCTTGACTAAGGATGTCTACGGCTGACTCCACCTTACAGGGGCCTGGGCGTCGTCCCGCTGGCACATAGACTTTGCCTTGGGTTCTGAGGCCCTGGAGCAATTTCGAGGAACTCTGTGTTTTGGGGGCCTCGGCATTGCTGGCCACTACCTTGTCGACATACTCCTGCCCTAGGACTAGATCTCGGGCTAGAGGAAGTGCTAGGGACGTCTTAGGTTGGGAGGGAGTCTGCATGATCCTCAAAAGGCTTGACCTCCAGTAATCTTCATCCGTAGCCGTAGGTTCTTCTATTTTGTGGTGCCTTCTGATAAGGCTAACAACTCTCCTATAGGCGGAGTCCTCCGTCGGGGAACCCTCCCCTCCGTCAGCCGAGGTCTCGGCTTGGGGCCGGGGAGCTGGGTTACCGGGCACGCCGACTGGACGTCTAGCTCTTGGGGCCAGGGGCGCCGTCCTGCCGAGGTACTGGATCTCATCCGCGGGTATGTCCGCACCAGAGGCCTGGGTTAACGCAGGCATCGCTGGTTCAGCGGGGACTCTCGTCCGCCCTATGGCTCTGGGTGCCGAGGACGAGGTTCCTGTGGGCTGACCCGACAGCGGGAACCGTTCCTTCCGACCCGAAGGCCGCACCAGCTGGGCTGGTTCGGCCAGGCCACTGACGAGAAGCGCGTTTCCCCCCGCTGGGCGGGGACTTATGCCTTCTTGAGAGGTCTTTCCTGCGGGCTAGGTCGCGAGGGTCAAGGCTGTGCTTAGAGGACGGCAGCCTTGGCGACCGCTCACTGGACCGGCGGTCCGGGGAACAAAGCACCTTTGAGTCCCGTGATACGTAGATCCAGGCGCCACCGGGAGATCTACTCCTCCCATACTTACGGCCTGGGGAGCAGGAGCGCTTCCTGCTATACTGGGAACGTGATCTCGAACGGGAACGTTCGCTCCTGGACCGCTCCCTCCGACGACGGTGTTTTACCCTAACCTCTTCCTCTGACGAGGAATAGACGTCCGATGAACCCGACGACACTGTGTTTATCGCGTGTCGGCTGGTAGCGGGGACTGCGGGGTCTTCTTCGGGCGTTGAACGCCAGAGGTCGGGGGCTGGAGGAAGTCTTCGGGGACTTCCGTGAGGGGGGCCGGGAACAACTCAAAACGTTCCATGCCAGGGAGCCAGGGATCCAGGGTCACATCCATCCTTAGGGGTGACCTACCCGGCGTCTTCGGGAGCCTCCGACCGAAGGCATCGTTACCCGAAGGTCGAACTTTCTTCCGGTTGTCTCCCCCTAACGACGATCCAGAAGCACAGGCCCACGAGGGCGGCGGAGATACCAACACCGCGTTACTACCCCACAAGGGGTCATCAGAGGAAGTGTGCCCCCCGAGCACAAGGGCCGACTCTCCGGACGCACTACTGGGTCCTTCACTAGCCCTAGAAGGGCCCGCAATTGGCACTGCACTTACACTGGGCTCCTGTGAAAGGACGCCTTGTTCATTTTCAACACTAGACTTACCTCGTCCCCTACTCTGTGTAGGGGACGGTGAAACCGAGGCCCCGTCGGACCGCTCACTGGGTGATGGTAGCGGCGATGAAACACTAGCTTTCCTGGGGGAACGTTTCGCCGATTTTCTCTTTTTGGTACCGTACCGTACCCACTGGATATCGCTCCAGTCTACACACTCCGGGCACGTATCTGCTGACGAACAAACCCTTCCCCTACAGGAGGAACAAAGGGAGTGAGGATCCACTTCAGGCTTGGAGAGGAACGCTCCACACGATTTACCGGCTCTAGGCCCAGGACAACGGCGGATTTGCTCCATAATGCACACAACGCACGACACAAGCACGAAGGGAATTAATGAAAACACTGGGTAAGCACACGGGTGGAAGGTGAACGCACAGGAA
>NC_090729.1:174786269-174791269 GCF_036898095.1 Palaemon carinicauda | reverse complement strand
AGATTTTCTTAAATGTCCCAACTACTATTTCTAAGATATTCTTAAATGTCCTAACTTCTATTTTTAAGATTTTCTTAAATGTCCCAACTTCTATTTCGAAGGAGTTAGTTTACCATTCCGGTAACTCTTTTGAATCAATAAATTTCGACAAACAAATCAGAAAATGTTGTTACATTTTTATAATGAAAGAAAGAGGTCAGGAACGTATTTTTTTCTATAACCCTTACAATACTTTGGCGATTAAAGGAAAAGACCTGTTAGAATGTTATATAATACTTCAGTTTACGTACAAAAGCATATGCACGCCCACACACACATACTGTATATATATATATATATATATATATATATAATATATATATATATATATATATATATATATAAATATATGTGTATATATATATATACATATATATATATAAATCTATATATATATATATATATTAATATATATATATATATATATATATATATATATTTACATATATATATATATATATTATATATATATATATATATATATATATATATATATACATATAATATCTTTTTTCTAAAAAGGATAGTATTTAATCAGATGGTCCTAACAGTATAAAATTAAGCATTAGAAACTTGGAGCCTTACTAAAGGCCTTACAACATAAGCCGATTATAAGTTAAAAGAGCTATGGAAAGAATGATGATAATAATAACAATAAGAGACATAAATAGAGCAACATGGATACGAGAGCAAAATACAGTATTAGATATTCTAAGATGTAAGAAAAAGGAATGGACATGAGCAGGACATATAATGAGAATGTCAGACAATAGATGGACATTAAGAATTGTAGAATGTGTCCCTAGAGATTGTAAAAGAAGCAGGCGAAGGAAGAGAAGACGAACGTATAAAGTGGCATGTCTGGGGTCTTTTTTCTATAGTGGACCAGTCACGACTGATGACACACAAATGTACACACACACATATATAAATACATATATATATATATATATATATATATATATATATATATATATATATATATATATATATATATATATATATATATATAATATACATATATGTGTGTGTGTGTGTGTGTGTGGATGTGTGTGAACATGTAAACCATTCGTAGAAACATAACATATACACATCGTAACATCCATCCCTTTCGACAAAATCTAGAAAGTAATAATTACATTGGAAAAATCATGTGAATATTACATGAATTCTTCAGAGAAGTACTCGTTTTTCCGAGACGTATTTTCTGTTTTAACGGCTCTGATATCGATTAGTACCGAAAATGGGTTGTTTTAAATCTCAAAGCTGAAAAAATAAGTCGAAGCCTTCGGTTATCTCAATGCGGTTTGCTGAAAACGTCAACTACCCTTCGCCCAAGTTCGATCGCCGAGTGCGCTTCAGGCGTTACTTAATAATGAAAGTAATAAATTATAGTATTTATTATATTTTCATCTTCCTATTCAGTCTCTTAACTTTTCCTTCAAATTACAAATCCAAGCGTTGAACGACTTCAGAACGTTAAGACTCAAATCCATAAATCAAATCATGTAGTTTATTATTATTACTACTATTATTATCATTATTATTATTATTATCATTATTATCTTTACTATTATTATTATTATTATTATTACTATTATGATGATGATGATGATGAGCTACTAGGGTTTATTGAAACGAAAGAATAAGTTTTATCGCGACTCCTAAACGCTTTCGGAAGAAATTTTCACGGATCTCTGAATGGGTTCAGAAGAAATGGCCATAGACTTAGCATGGAGTTCTGAATGACCCTAGAACAGAATCTCGGAACGGCTTCGGAAGAAAACTTTGCCGGATTTCCAAATGCTTTCAGAAGAAACAGCCGTAGATTTAGCATGGAGTTCTGAATGACTCCAGAACAGATTCTTCCTGGAGCTCCCTGAACGGCACCTGAAGAAAATTTTCCGGGATCTTCAAAAGGCTTCAGAGGACATAGCCGTAGACTTAGCATGGAGTTCTGAATGACCCTACAATAGAATCTCTGAACGGCTTAGGAAGAAAACTTTCCCGGATCTCCAAATGCCTTCAGAAGAAATTGCCGTAGACTTAGCATGGAGTTCTGAATGACTCCAGAACAGATTCTTCCCGGAGCAGTTCTGAACGTCTCCGCCCCGAGCTTCAAGTTACTTCTGAAGACCTGATCTCTTTTTTTCAAACTAAGCATGCAACGCAGTGAACATTGTTAATGGCTATTTTTCGAACAGGGAGCTGACTGTGATAATTGTGTATTACAACTACAGGATCAACAGGAGGCTCTTCGGAACACCTACATCTACAGCTGGTTTTGGTGGTTGCTGCAGAAGTTGTCGAGCTTTGAAGAACATAATGTACGCGCCTTGAATGATCCTTTGCTTGGGCTTTTGCAACGATGGCCTATAATTTGAGACTATTGAAACTAAGGAAATACGGACGGAGACAGAATGGTTCAACTGAACGGTGAGCGACGTGTGGTTCTTCAACAGGATAGTCCCAAAATTCGACATTAAAGAAAGGTCATATCCAGATCGTATTGGTAAATATATTGTGTTGCTCGTCGTTTACTTTAGCGTGATGACATATGCGGAGAAAATTTAGAGCATTCCTGTCTTTACCCATCGCCCTGATGGACAAAGACATGGATGCCATCGATTTCTCTGAGGAATCTGACGAACTGAGAACACACGGCACTGAAATCTCTCTTGAAATCTAGAAGGAAACTGACGAACTAGGAAAGAATACGATGAAATCTCGAAGGAAATTGACGAACTAAGGGAACTGAAAGATGAAATAAAGGAAACCGAAAAACTAAAGAACTTGAAAAACTAGAACAGACAGAAGAGAACAGCAACTAAGAACCTTTAAACAAAAACGTAAAATAGCCTTTAATGCTAGAGGTAAGTCCCCTTGGAATAGAGGTAAAAAAGCCCATAATACGAGAAATAAGGCACATCAATATAGAGATAAAATACCCCTTAATGCTTAAAATATAGGAAATAAGGCACGTAAAAATAGAGGTAAAAAAGGCCCTAATACTATAAATAAGGCACATAAAAAAGAGGTAAACGAACCTCTAATCCTACAAGTAATGCACCTCAAAATCGAGGTGAAAAAGCCCCTAATACGATATATAAGACTCCTAAAAGGAGAGGTGAAAAAGCCCCTAATGCTATAAATAAGGCACCTAAAAATAGAGGTCAAAAAGCCTCTAATGCTAGACGTAATACACCTAAAAATAGAGGTAAAAAAGCCCCTAATGCTATATATAAGGCTCCTACAAATAAAGGTCAAAAAGCTCCTAATGCTTTAAATCAGGCACCTAAAAAGAGAGGTCAAAGAGCCCCCAATGCTAGAGGTAATGCACCTCAAAATCGAGGTCAAAAAGCCCCTAATGTTATAAATAAGGCACCTAAATATAGAGGTCAAAGAGCCTCTAATGGTAAAGGTAATGCACCTTAAAATAGTGGTAAAAAAGCCGCTAATGCTATAAATACGGCACCTAAAATAGAGGTCAAAGAGCCTCTAATGCTAGAAGTAATGCTCCTCAAAATCGAGGTCAAAAAGCCACTGATGCTATATAAAAGGCTCCTAAAAATAGAGGTAAAAAAGCCCCTAATGCTATAAATAAGGCACCTAAAAATCGAGGTAAAAAAAGCCCTAATGCTATAAATAAGGCACCTAAAAATAGAGGTCAAAGAGCCTCTAATGCTATAAATAAGGTATCTAAAAATAGAGGTAAGAGAGCCTCTAATGCTACAAGGAATGGACCTCAAAAGCGAGGTCAAAAAGCCCCTAATGCTATATATAAGGCACTTAGATATAGAGGTCAAAGAGCCCCCAATGCTAGAGGTAATGCTCCTCAAAATAGAGGTGAAAAAGGCCCTAATGCTATAAATAAGGCACCTAAAAATAGAGATCAAAAAGCTCCTAATGCTTTAAATGAGGCACCTAAAAAGAGAGGTAAAAGACCCTCTAGCTAGAAGTAATACACCTCAAAATAGAGTAAAAAAGCCCCTAATGCTATAAATAAGGCTCCTAAAAATAAAGGTCAAAGAGCCTCTAATGCTAAAAGTAATGCACCTCAAAAGCGATGTCAAAAAGCCCCTAATGCTATATAAGGCTCCTACAAATAGAGGTCAAAAAGCCCCAATGCTAGAGGTAATGCACCTCAAAATAGAGGTCAAAAAGCCCCTAAAGCTATATATAAGGCTCCTACAAATAGAGGTTAAAAAGCCCCTAATGCTAGAGGTAATGCACCTCAAAATAGATGTCAAATAGCTCCTAATGCTTTAAATATGGCTCCTAAAAAGAGAGTCAAAGAGCCTCTAATGCTTGAAGTAATGCACCTCAAAATAGAGTTAAAAAGCATCTAATGTTATAAATAAGGCACCTAAATATAGAGGTCAAAGAGCCTCTAATGCTAAAGGTAATGGACCTTAAAATAGTGGTAAAAAGCCGCTAATGCTATAAATAAGGCACCTAAAAATAGAGGTCAAAGATCCTCTAATGCTAGAAGTAATGCACCTCAAAATCGAGGTCAACAATCCCCTAATGCTATGTATAAGCTCCTAAAAATATAAGTAAAAAAGCATCTAATGCTATAAATAAGGCACCTAAAAATAGAGGTAAAAGAGCTTCTAATGTTACAAGTAATGGAACCTTAACATCGAGGTCAAAAAGCCCATAAGGCTATAAATAAGGCACCTAAAAATAAAGGTAAAAGAGCCTCTAATGCTACAAGTAATGGACCTCAAAAGCGAGGTCAAAAAGCCCCTAATGCTATTATATGGCTCCTAGAAATAGAGGTCAAAAAGCTCCTAAGGCTTTAAATAAGGCACCTAAAAAGAGAGGTCAAAGAGCCTCTAATGCTAGAAGTAATGCACCTCAAAATCGAGGGTCAAAAAGCCACCTAATGCTATATATAAGGCTCCTACAAATAGAGGTTAAAAAGCCCCCAATGCTAGAGGTAATGCACCTCAAAATGG
>NC_090729.1:174768769-174776269 GCF_036898095.1 Palaemon carinicauda | reverse complement strand
CCAACTTCATAAAAGGATTTAGATTCGTTTTGCACCTCTTGTGATATTAGTCTGGTGTTTGCATTTAGTTAACACCTGATTGTACACACACACACACACACACACACACACACACACACACATATATATATATATATATATATATATATATATATATATATATATATATATATATATATATATATATATGAGCTTATGTGTTTGTGTTAAGATATTTGTTCAAGTACAAGTTTATTCTTTATATATATATATATATATATATATATATATATATATATATATATATATATATATATATATATATATATAATATGTATATATATATATATATATATATATATATATATATATATATATATATATATATATATATATATATAGGCTATCTTTAACAACAACAACAACACTTACAGTTATAGAACGAGTTTTAAAACTCCCCCGAAAATATCGTAATATGAATGTGCAACACGAAAAGTGTGAAAACAAAAGTTAATGTAATGAAATGATTATTAGTTGTGACATTCATTCTATTTATGGGCACCAGTTACTGTAAATGCTATCACCCACGCATTCCCCCATTCCATATGCTAAACCCCCACCCATCCAGAAACATGTTTTAATGATACCATCTTATGGGAAGCGTGAAGTGACTGACTATATCTTATCTCAACGCGTCACCCTTTCAATCATGAGATGCATGTTATTATATGAGATGCTCGTATTGGTTCTTGTGTATGACTCAGCTATGGAAGATGCATGTTAAGGATGTACAGTTGGATACAGGAGTCCCTGGCATACCTCGCTGTGAAGTAACGAAACAGATAGTGTAGGAAAAGATGTTAGAAGTTGTGGGGGGGGGAGCTAAAAACAGGAGCTCCTTGCTGCGAAGTAAGGAGGTGGTTGGGTATCCTTCCTCAGAGCGAGGTTAAAAGGTATAAATGCCACTCATGAATAGCAGAGGCAAGGGACAATGATATTGTCCTATCAAGCAGGACAATGACATAAAGACTGACCATATACATATAATCAACGCCCGAGCCCCTCTCCACCCAAGCTAAGACCAAGAAGGGCCAAGCAATGGCTGCTGATGACTCTGCAAATAGATCTATAGGCTCCCCCAAACCCCCATCCTTAGCTCACAAAGATGGTGTGGTTGCTGCGACCAGAGAAACTAACGAGTTTGAGCGGGACTCGAACCCCAGTCTGGCATTCACCAGTCAGGGACGCTACCACATCGGCCACCACAACCCTGTCTGCCAGGAATTTCTGTGTCCAACTATACAGGTATATTTACTCATTTTTCTATCTATTCATTCACCAATTTAGTTTTCGTACAAACGATGGAATTATTGTTCATGTTAACTGCCTATTGACAATTGTACTATGTCTGGTTGTAAGCAATTGATGGTTATGAGATGTGATATTTATCTCCGATACACATCAAAGGAATTACCTGTGAATCATTATCTCTACTGCCCAATCTCATCTTAGCTCTGTAATCAAATTAAATCTAACATCTACTCCGATAAAAACCTTTACAAAGCGAAACACATAGTAAGATAATAGGCTACAATTTATCATACATATTTAATACCCATTCATATTCCCTTCTGGATCATTTATCGCAAATAACAACCAAACATGGAAGCAGAGAACTTAGAAATAATGTTATTTTAATAGAAACATGAAGCCTGATAATGGCAGAGCCGAATAGAATCATCCGCTTATAAATATCTTGAACAACAAAGGTTCCTAACCCCTGATATCAGGTATCATTACCTGAGGTCACGCCATGGCTGCAGTCGGAAAGGTTCCTCGTATCTCTTTTTAGAAAGGTCATGTATAAACACGGATATACACAAAGGCCTCGTGGTTTATCGAAGAATCATATTTTGTAAATTGGTATAGATATGTGGTTGTGGGCTCTGTGGTATATAATTTTACCTCATTTCTTTTACAAGTTATTTTCTAGATAATTTCTCCTGCTCTGACTCCTTATTTTTTTTTTTTTTTTTTTTTTATACAGCCATTTCTGTTCTTTCCATCTACAATTTATCTTGTAAGACAATACGTAAAGTCAAACATTCTATTAGAAAGAGAAAATATTGTGGATATATTTGGGTTAATAAATTTCGTATTGTAATGTGTTTATTATTATTAAAAGGAGAGGATCTAACAGACCAATTAGCCAAGGGCTAGGTATTGTATTGTAGAATCATGAATATATTGTAATGTAGAATCATGAATATATTATAATGCAGAATCCTGAATATATTATAATGTAGAATCATGAATACAATATAATGACGAATCACGAATATACTATAATGTAGAATCATGAATATATTGTAATGTAGAATCATGAATGTATTATAATGAAGAATCTTGAATATATTATAATGAAGAATCATAAATATATTATAATGTAGAATCATGAATATATTGTGATATAGAATCATGAATGTATTATAATGAAGAATCTTGAATAATTGTAATGTAGAAGCATGAATATTATTCTGGATCTTGACAACCAGGGAATATAGAAAATACTAGGTGTTGGAGCATAGGGGGTTTTATCTTCTTGAAGAGAAGGATGTAAAAAAGATATTTTATACTTTCATACTACTTCCAGTAGGTACGTCACTATGGACTGTTGTTTTTTTTTTTTTTTTCCTTTTTTTTATTCGTAAGAATTGTTGTAAGATTCCAGTGAATAGGGACATTAACAGCCAAGAAAGGCTGTTTAATTACTGAAGAATCTGAAGCTTTTATTATAAATTAGTGTGCGTGACCGGTCAAAAATGACCGCTAAATACTTAGATATGAACACACACGCACACACACACATACAAACAGATGTAAACCTACCCACCCTTTCCAACTTTCCTAGCTACAACATGGCAGTTTGTGGTAGATTGTGGTTCCCGAATTTACCTCTTGGGGTATCCCCTCCAACCAGGGTATGTCAACTCCCTCTCCCCCTGAGCGTGACAGAACACACACACGCATATATATATATATATATATATATATATATATATATATATATATATATACAGTCAAATACTTGCTCTTTATTATATAAGGGAGATTATGGACCGTATGCCCTATACTTTAAGGGGGAAACATTGTTCTTCCTTCTTATATTCAGGCGTACATTCACTCACGATGTTTGTAAATACAAAACACACGATATTCGAGTATTGGTAAACATTCGGTAGCTATTAAAGTTTAGTGTTCAAGGCAAATATTTATAGTAATCAATATGACCTCACTGATAACACAACTCGAGATTTTTTTTTCTTTTTTGAGATGCATGATGCTTGAACGTTTTCATCTGTTTATCTTTTTCCAAAATAAGGAAGGGCTAAAATAAGTCATCTGATAAAAATGAATACCAAGTGCAGATGATCTTCTGTTAAAAAAAATTTGTTCTTCGAGTTTGAAAACAAGTCTATATATGAAAAGACTTAAGTGAGAAACGACTGAATAAAAGATATTGGTATAATCAAAAGCGATGGATGAAAAAGAATATTATAGTTTTGAGAATCGAACATTTTACAATACAAAGCAGATTGCAAGTGAAGAATGTTTTTTTTTTTTTTTTTTCCCGCATATAATAATAATACTAATAATAATAATAATAATAATAGTAATAATAATAATAATAATAATAATGATAATGATAATCAATAAACTATTATCATTACTGTAGCAATAATAATAATAATAATAATAATAATAATAATAATAATAATAATAATGTCATTGAAAAGGATTATTGAGAAGGTAGGGGCCGATATAGCCCCAGGACTTGTGCAAAAGGGCGTGGTACTTGAAACAGCACATATAGTGAAAGGAGTGATGGATTCCTAAGGAAGCTGGATGCAATCTTGAACCCCACATTATAAATCACCAACTCTTGCAGATTGCGATTAATAATAATAATAATAATAATAATAATAATAATAATAATAATAATAATAATAATAATTTTTTTTTCAGAGCCCAATGGAGTTGGTAGCTGAAGTGGGTGCTTTGTTTGACATCAATTAGGGGAACAACTTCGAGAAATGATTCTCCAACACTGCAGCTTATAAAAATGAATATGGAAATGAATGGCTTGTAATCATATATATCATTCAAAAAAAGGTGCATGATAATTGTTCTATCATAATACAGAAACCTTTCTGAAACACAGTACATTAATTTTGTAAATAAATGTCATCAAATTCAACAATGACCCTATTCAAAATGCAGAGCCTCCGGAGCGCGGCCAGACCATGTTTTGGGCAATCAATTGCTTGAAAAAGGAAATGAAAAAAAATGTCTCCTCAGACGCTCAGGTGGCCGAAAACTGATTGATTCGAAATTTGTTGGGAAATTGGCAGAAAGGGGAGAAGGATCCTTGGAAGAAAAAGTAATAAAAAGGGAGGTGGAAAAATGGCAGAAGCTCGTGAGGTTATTTTACTGGGTCAGAAATTTATTTCAGGCTCCTTTTTTGCGGTTTTAATTTGAGAGAGAGAGAGAGAGAGAGAGAGAGAGAGAGAGAGAGAGAGAGAGAGAGAGAGAGAGAGAGAGAGAGAGAGAGATTCCAGTGTATTTGTGGTGTCTTGATTATGGGGATACCTTAACTTGATGAAAGGGTTTGTGTGTCGTCATGATTAGCAAAGCTGTACTAGTCAGGGACTCCCATACTAGGTTGGTTTGCTCTAAGCAAGCACACGAAAACATTCCATCAAGACCAATCCGCATTTCCCAGCGCGGTAATGAAAACTGGCTAAACCCAAGACATGAATTGACATGTCTGAGGCCTTTGTCACGCAGTGAACTAGAAAAACCTGCATTTGTTATTTTGGTTGCAGTGCTGTAGCTACTTAATATACAGCATAGTCGTGACACTTTCATTACTTTCATTGACTGTTAATGATGTCATCAAGCTCAGCTCTGATTGGCTGGCGTTTTTTTATCCATACGAAAAAGAAACTTCGCGATTTCGTTTTATTATCTAATTTTATAAATAATATAAATGTTGGGATAACAATTACATGCTTCAACTTCGCCTCGACCAGTCATTCTGTCATATTTTTAATTAAGTATCAAGGGAAGAAAATTAGTTAAGAATCTCATCTCCTGTGTGATAATAATTATAATCAGTTACTAATAATAATTATGATCAATACCTAGTGATCAACTATTTAAATAATGTTGTGCATAGGAAGCATTTGCATATTCATGTATAAATCTCTATATCCATATACTGTATATGCAGGAGTATATGCATATGTATACATAATTTACATATATATATAGATATAATTATATGTATATATATGTATATATATATGCATGTACAGTATATTGTTATTTTTAGTATTTCAAAAATTTTGTTAATGGGCGATTTTCGTAAGCGATCTGTGACCTTTCAAAATGTTTCTTTGGTTTACATAGATGTCTCATCAGTTTAAATAGGATTTCCCTTTGATTGTCAGCTTATAGGCTAGGCAATAAATTAGTGAACAAAGTCTGTTTCCACGGCAATTATTCAGCAATCTTCATTCATAAAAACATTTATCATTCATCCTAGTTGTTATATATAGATGATATTTACATTTCAATTCCTCAATGATATGTAAACGAAAACCTTCACCTAAGAAAATAGTGAATAAACATCTATTTAACAAATATTAAAATAAATCTAATAGGAAAGCTTAATAAATATGATACAACAGAAAAGAAGGGGGGTGTACAGTATACAGAAATTTAAGCCGGAGGCTATGTAGCCCACTGGGTCATTCAGGACGTCATAAACATAGTTAAATCATGTTTAAATAAATAAAAGAATCAATGGTCTTTAGATACTTTTTTTCGCAGAAAAAAACAACTCTTATCTATCAGAGACTCATATTATTATTATTATTATTATTATCAAATGGTAAGCTACAACCCTAGTTGGAAAAGTAAGATGCTATAAGCCCAGGGGCTCCAACAGGGAAAATAGCCCAGTGAGGAAAGGAAATAAGGAAAAATAAAATATTTTAAGAATAGTTACAACATTAAAATGAATATTTCCTATATAAACTTTAAAAACTTTAACAAAACAAGAGGAAGAGAAACTAGATACAACAGTGTGCCCGAGTGTACCCTCAAGCAAGAGAACTCTAACCCAAGACAGTGGAATACCATGGTACAGAGGCTATGCACTACCCAAGACTAGAGAACAATGGTTTGATTTTGGAGTGTCCTTCTAGAAGAGCTGCTTACCATAGCTGAAGAGTCTCTTCTACCCTTACCCTTACTTAATCCTGTAGCATTTATAAATGACCTTTTCGTTGCCGATACCTTTGCATAGATGTGTCTTAAATAGAGTTACATTCGAAGAAAAGTTGATCGAGATAACGACTACATTAAATGTACTTTAACACTTTTTATTACTAAACCAAAACTTCAGGAATTCATTAGAATTCTCTCTCTCTCTCTCTCTCTCTCTCTCTCTCTCTCTCTCTCTCTCTCTCTCTCTCTCTCTCTCTCTCTCTCTCTCTCTCTCGTAAATGAAAACTGCAAAACACTGAAACCATAGATAAATTCCTGGCCCGCCAAACCTAACCGAAAAATAGACACCTTTCTCAAATAACAACATCACGTTGTTCCATTTTTTCTTTCCCTTTTACCCTTTTTTTATCTTCGTAATTCCAAAGATCTCTTTCTCCATTTTGTCAATTTCCTCACAAATCTCGACTCAATCAGTTTCCGGCCACCTGAGAAATTGAGACTTTTTCTTATTCATTTTACAACCATTTGATTGTACCAATTGTGGTCTGACCATGTCCCTGCTGTTGTTTCATATTTAAAATGGCGTTATTTAATTAAATTTCAATTATGAAGACATTGGAAATAGTTTTTACAAATGCATTAAATGTTATCTTGATACTGCTGTATCATGTCAGGATGATAAACAGGAAACGTTTTCCTTAGGGTATGTACACACATAGGCACATATACAGTATATATGTACATATATAATATATGTATCTATCTATCTATCTATCTATATATATATATATATATATATATATATATATATGTATATATATATATAAGTATAAATCTCTATATCTATATCTCTGCATGAGTATATACATATGTATACATAATATAAATATATAAATAAATTTATATATGTATATATATATATATATATATATATATATATATATATATATATGTGTGTGTGTGTGTGTGTGTATATATATGTGTATATATATACATATACACTGTATACAAATGTATATTACGTATGCATATATATATATATATATATATATATATATATATATATATATATATATATATATATATATATATATACTCATATTGTATATATACAATTTTCCTCTATTTGGGGTGTCATCAGAGTGTTAGTATGCATAAGTGTACATATATACGTGACTATTTCTAAGACTTTTAACACACACATATCCTGTATACAATAAATACAAA
>NC_090729.1:174756269-174758769 GCF_036898095.1 Palaemon carinicauda | reverse complement strand
TTTCCACATTCTTCAGTGCATTCACTTGTACAATTTATACAATGTCTAATTATGAGAACATATATCAATTAAATTTTCCATTTTTATTTCAGAAAATACACCTTTTATACTTTCGTCACGCAGATAATGTCAAATCTCAAGACCAAGATTATAATTATTTCTAAAATGACTTCATTTTATGTTAGGTTTGACACAAGACCGTATATAAAAATGGAAATTCCAAATTCTAAGATGATTACGTCATAATTACAGTATTTCATTTTCCCTCTTTCATTATTTTATCATATAAAAAAACGCCCTACACTCTCTATCATCTTTCTCAACTTTATTTCTTCAAGATTTGTTTCTCAATCCATAATTCTATATATTCGATTCAGTTCGACAGCTACAGGTATTGGAAAAGGCTGATTCTCTTTTCTAACTGACAGAGATATATATATTTTTATTAATTCTCTATATGCTGATTTTTATCTGTTAATCTACTAAGTATTATATTTATAAAATCATTCTCTTATTTACTTATGTCTACGTTGAACGCTTTCACACAATCAAACTACAAACTACTTATAGAGTAGACGTAAATTTTAAGGATGCTATAAAAATGAAAGTCTATTCTACATCTCTGTGCATTTCTTGTATTACTTATTTATATATACATACATACATACATACATACATACATATATATATATATATATATATATATATATATATATATATATATACATATATATATGTATATATATATCTATATATATATATATATACATATATATATATATATATATATATATATATATATATATATATATATATATATATATATATATATATATATATACATATATTGCATGCTTTTACATGTGCCTCAGCTTTACCCATTCCATCCCAGGATTATTCTGTATCATATATTTTCTCTCTACTTTCCTTTATTCTTTTTTCTACCCCTGCTCCTTTTTCTAAAGATTTTTCCCGCTTTTCTTTTACTCTAAAATAGTAATGCTTTGTGTCCCCATACCGACGGATCTGTGCTCTTAGCATTCACGCTTCAGCATTCTTTCAGGGCTTTCAAGAAGATTGAAGGCTCCTCTCTCTCTCTCTCTCTCTCTCTCTCTCTCTCTCTCTCTCTCTCTCTCTCTCCTCTCTCTCTCTCTCTCTCTCTCTCTCTCTCGCTGAATAGATATATATGTGTGTATATAGTGCATGTATATGTACATGTACACACACATATATAATTATATATACTGTGTACATAAATATATATATATATATATATATATATATATATATATATATATATATATATATATATATACATATATGTATATATAAATATTTTCATATATATATATATATATATATATATATATATATATATATACAGTATATATATTCATATATATATATATATATATATATATATATATATATATATATATATGTATGTGCGTGTGTGTGTGCATAGTGAATGTATATGTACATGTACACACATATATAATTATATATACTATATATATATACAGTATATATATATATATATATATATATATATATATATATATATATATATATATATATATATATACCTTTATATATATACTGTATAATTATAAATATAAATACATATATATATACATATATATTGTATACATATAAATGCATACACACAAATATATATATATATATATATATATATATATATATATATATATATATATATATATATATATATTTATATATATGTGTGCATATATAAACGCACATACATGTACGCATGAGTGGACTAACAACATTAAACCAATATCGTAATTGATACACAAGAATATTGATTTAAATTACTTTTATCACTGGTAACGCTTTTTATTGAAATCCAAAGTTTTTTTTTTTTTCCATGAACTAATCACAGGGGTTAACGCAAAGAGTCTTCATCCATATTGGATAGAACTCATGGTTTTATGGCTGCCGGAAGGAGAGATGATGATTATGGTAATGTACCAAGGTACCTCTTTCGCTTTTTATTCATAGCAGTGAGATTCAGAACTTTCTTGTAATATCTTGTCATGTAAGCCTACAAAACATAAAATCTGAAACCAAAAAGATTTTAATACCTTAATGTCTGGATTCTCTTATCGACCTTGGGATGAGAGCCCCAAGGCGGAACCACTCAAAGACAATAGTTTCTGACTGGCCAGGAATCGAACCCTGGTCTTGTGTGTATGTATGTATGTATGTATGCATGTATATATATATATATATATATATATATATATATATATATATATATATATATATATATATATATATATATATATATATATATATATATATATATATATTGCTTGATCTACGCTTTGGATTAATAATTTCAAATCTTACCGGATCTCATTCAGGGAAGTTAAGAAACTTTGCGTCTGATCAATACGTGGATAGATAATTATTACTGAAAACTTGAACCTATTTTCAATTAAGCTTCCGCAAATACAAATGGTATTCATGGCAG
>NC_090729.1:174746269-174753769 GCF_036898095.1 Palaemon carinicauda | reverse complement strand
CAGACAGACAGAATGACGGAGATTAATATATTTCGATTAAATTATATCTGCGTGTAGTTCCAATTGACAAAAATTTATTTGTAACGCCAAGGTCAAAAGAGTAACGACAACAACCCAGACATGAAGAAGGCGGGAATCAAAAGCACCCCCCGCCCCCCCCCCCCCCCAAAAAAAAAAAAATAAATAAATGAATAAATGAATAATTGGAACTTCATCCCTGGGGAAATAAGGCCTGCCTTATGAAAGAAGGGAGAGTACATGATTCCGAAGAAAAAACACGTCGGAAGCTTTTCTTTAAAGGTTTAAAGGTTGCTCATGAATGACAGACGCAAGGGACAGTAATAATGCCCTAGCTAGCAGGATAATGCCCTAGAAACTGACCGTAGACACATAATCAGCGCCTAAACCCCCACTCCACTCAAGCTAGGACCGGGAAGGGCCAAGCAATGGCTGCCGATTACTCAGCAAATGGACCTATAGGCTCCCTCAAAGCCCCCCCCCCCCCTCTTCCTTAGCTCACAAGAAAGGTGAGGTTGCAGACTCTACAAGGAACTATCGAGCTTGAGCATGACTCTACCCCTGTCAAGCAGATCACCTGGCAAGGACGTTTCCAATAGGTCACCACATCCCTAATCATTATTAAAGGGCAAAAAATAGCCACTGGCCATAATATCAGTTCTCCCCATTATGGGATTGGATTGAGCCTCTATCTGAGCTAATAGAGAAGGATAGTGTTGAGTGAGAAATTGAGCTGGGACGGAATAGTATAGTAGAAAACTATTATTCTCAATGAAGCTTCCGCAACTACAAATGGTAATTTACGGCAGCCCTATTCGCAATTCTGTAAGGCAACTTTAAGTATATCTAATGACTCTGTATCGATCTAACATTTATAATAATCTAGTTTAGAGGATCTTCTACGACATTTTTCGTTTTGTTTTAAATCGCGAAATTCCATTTTAATGAAAAATATGTTTCTTATTTTGATTTTATATTTTGGACAATATTTTAATTGGTTAACTCCTGTCCTATCCAATAGATTCCCTTTCTCTTTGTTTAGTATGATAAATCAAGACTTCTAATATAATACTGCATATAACTTATTATATGCTCACTGGTCACATCACTCACTCAAACTGATTTCAACGTCAAAAGTAAGTGACACAAAGTTGACGCCAAGCGAAGCCAAGCCGAGCAAAGCAAAACAAAGCAACTGTGAAAGGTGGGGAGAGAAACTTTGTCCGAACGACAGATGGCTGAACAACCAAGTTCCAGTTGTGATGCAGATGATGGACCGTGTTCTCTAAAGGCCTCTCTGCTGCCCCTAACCGAAACATGTCTGGCTGACGTTCTAGAAAATAAAATAGAATTGAGTCTAGAAGGAATGGAAGCTATTAGGAATAGAAAGAATTCGCCAGGATATGTTCAGGTCTTGTAAATCAACTTGCAACCTTTATAAAAAAAAAAAAAGAAAAAAAAAAGATATCAAGGAATTAATCTTGTTAGGGAATCTTGACAGGTTTGCTGACGTTCTCCTTCCCTGTCATCAACCATTCCTAACCCCAAATGTACTCATGGATTTTAGGCCATATGGACCGCCACTGGGGCCAGGAAGGTCATTCAACGACGAGGTTTAGTCGTGAGAAAACTTCGTAGTCGTACTAGGAAGCAAAAGATCAAGAGGCTAGACAGAAATTGGTTAGAAAGGAAAATGGAACCGAGATAGAGTACAAAACTGAAAAGTAAGCAGAGATATGAGCCATATAATTTAATAATACTTAGAGTGCGCTATGTGTGGTGTACTGCAGAGGTAATGAACAGGACAATGTCCTAGAGACCGACCTTATATACATATGATCAGCACACAATTCCCCTCCCCGTGCAAGCTAGGACCAGAGAGTGACAGGAAATAACAGCTGAAGACTCAGGCTATAGATATATAGGGTCTCGGAAATATTACATCACAAGCTTACAAGGACGGTAAGTTGGAGATACTACTAAAAACTATCAGGATTGAGCGGGGCTCGAACTCCAGCTTTATGTATTTCGAGACAGGGACGTTTTCAATAGGCTTAGATAACAGGAATACTTAATGATAATGAGAGCCTCGAATACTGCATTACTTGTCAAAAACGTTATTTGCCCTAAAAGTGAGATATAGCCTACTACAAACTGTCCATGATGCAACATCATATAGCGGCCCAAAAACTACACTAGCATGCCACATACGGCTTGCTCATCATTATGCACTATAATCCTAAATGAGATAAGTTGATCTTCAATACATAAAGTAAATAATTCATATCTTATGGTATCCTGAGAAAAACAATTTCCTTCCCACCCAATTACGGGCAAGAGATGTGGTTCCCAAATCTGGCCTGGTTACTTGAGCGTATTTCTACAATTTCTTATCAACCTTTAGGCTGCGTTTACACCAAGCGAATCGAATCGATTCAATTCATGGAGAATCATTTGACTCGAGTCATTTTGAATCGGTATAGTTCCAACCTACTGAATCTGATTAACACATCATTCAGTACCCAGGCAGCCTTCGAGGAGTATGGACGTTTTTGCTGTTGCAGAAATAGCATTGTTGCTGTGGCTGAGAAAGCGTAGACGGAGGCGGAGGCAACGAATATGGGTGCATCCAATAAATTACAGAAGACCTGAATTTGGGAGCTTTGGACATTTGTTCCCAGATTTGGTCAATAATCCGGAGAAGTTTTATGATTTCTTTAGGAAGACCACAGAACAATTTAAGATGTTGGTTGAGTTGATGGGACCCTCCATCAAGAAGCAGAATACCATTTACCGTCTTGCAATTCGACCTGACTCGCTTTGACTGATGAAAAAATGGGACCGCGTGAATCGCCATGAATCTCCATGATTTGAATTGACTCGATTCGCTTGGTGTAAACGATTCCATTGAATTTAACGTGGCTAATCATGACAAATCCTGAATTGGGAGGATTCTCCATGAATTGAGTCGATTCGATTCGCTTGGTGTAAACGCAGCCTAAAAGTGAGGTAGGTGGTTTAAAAGAAAGCAAGTAGTGAATAGCCCATGGCTGCTTCCAGTCTTTATGATCTTGCTTAGGCTGTCATAACGATATGACAGCCTATTGGCCTAAGCTGCTGCTGCTAAAAAAAAAAAATTAAAAAAAAAAAAAAAAAAAAAAAAAAACAGTGAACACCTCGGAGTACGAAGCACAGAGTCTTCAACTGGTACACATCAAAGTGATGGTCATTGATTACCCCAAATCAATCAAGCTGCACGAGCACCCTAAGGAGTGAATTATACACACACACACACACACACACATATATATATATATATATATATAAACAGTATATATATATATATATAATATATATATATACAGTATATATATATATATATATATGTATATATATATATAATATATATATATATAATATATATACAGTATATATATATATATATATATGTATATATATATAATATATATTTATATATATATATATATATATATCGTATATGTGTATCACCATGATCAGAAAAGCTGTACTAATCTAATCAAATTTGATGTGAGCGATCAGACGAAAACTTCACCATCACCAATCCGCACTGGCCAGCGTGGTGAGGAAAAGTGGCCAAACTCCAGACATTTCTTGTTGTTTTTTGTTGTTTTATATATACATATACATATATATATATATATATATGTATGTATATATATATATATATACATATATATATATATATATATATATAAAAGGGGGGTGAGTGCATGCCTATCTATATGTATATAATTGCATATATACAAGCATAAATAAGTGGTTACTTTTTGCATGCATACTGAATATACTGTATAGTCAACTATGGCTGACAGATGATACGCCCACGTTCCTCCTTCCATACATAGAGCAAAGCAAAGGTCATCAGCATAAGTAGATTATCCAGAAGGGAAGCTGCCTCTCCTCCCCCTTTTTCTAAAATGTCGTAATTACTTTCTTCCAACTTAAGGCGTATGCAAATTAGATTTTCCCTGTTGGCACCTCTCAAGATCGAAGAGGAATTGTGTGTGTGAAATAAAATCTTGAAACAAATGAAGAAGCGATGTAACCTTAGAAAATAGAAGAAATTTAATGAGATTGTGGTCTATCGGGATTTATATTTTTATCCATATCTCATAAAAAACTAAGTAGTTTCATGAATAAATCCTAAACGATCTTGCTAAGAATTACGCTAATTTTTTACATTTGGAAATAATTATTTTTACGTAAATCAGAAAGCAAATTCTGGAATGGCAAACTCCCCCATTTACTTTTTCTAGGTCTATGACGTTATTTTACGAGAGTGTATTGCACCACAAATAAAAGGCAGGATACGCTTTCTTTGTAGATCGGTCAACCGGCAGCGGATGAAATTTGAAATGAAATAATAAAATAATCTATGACATATTCTGACCCAAAGGGCGTAGAAAAATGTTTGAAATGTCGAATTACTTGATAATTGATTTATTTTATGGGAATATATCAGAATTCTTTCATGATTATATATATATATATATATATATATGTGTGTGTGTGTGTGTGTGTGTGTGTGTGTCTGTACGCGTGTGTGTAAGAGAATGAAAAAGTATCTAAGGTGTTTATAATGGATGATGGTACGATAAGAGAGGAGGTGAGTTAAAAAACAGGCAAAGTATGAGAGGTAGGAATATTTGTCGAAGATAGGAAAGAGACTTGAATTATTATTAGAGGTCATGGTGGGTATGCACTATGAGAATGTTGAGTCAACTCCTCGTTATAATGGTAAGAGTGGATATTAAATAAACATTTCAAAAATGTTAGGAATATTAGAAAATATTTAAAGTATGGGCAGTGTGGGTAGAACTGACTGGGTTAGAAATGGAAATAGCCGCAAAAGAGGCTGTTTTTAGATAAGTTCTTAAACGGTATTTTGAGATGGTTTGATCTTGTAGGAAGAAAAGGCTATGATTAATTGAGTCTGTATGATGTGTTCGGAAGGAGAGAAAGACTTTGCAAGAGTTTCGAAAAGGATATTGTTAAGGAAATGCGACAATGCGAGGAGGATAGTTATGAATGGTGTTACGTGCATACGAGGTGTTTTCCGTGTTATTGAGGAGTCACTTGTCTAAATATATAAAGAGGCAGATGTGGAAGTTTTTCAAAAAGGGGTTCATCCATGATTCAGCAGTTGAAGAATGAGTACGCCAATAGCACTTCCGTGTCTGTGTCTCTTTGCCGAATTGAACAACAGGTTAAAGAATGAACGTTGTGGAGATAGAATGTGTACAGAAATCAAAGGATTAAAGGTCGTAAAGGTCAATCATGAATGGCTGAAGCCAGCTACAGTGACAAAGTCCTAGCAGGACAATACCCTAAAGACTGACAATATATACATATTATCAGCGCCCAAGCACCCTCTCCACCCAAGCTGGAACCAGGGATGGCCAAGCAATGGATGCTGATGACTCAGTAGGCAAACCTATAGGCTCCCCTAAATCCTCCACCCCAAGCTCACAAGGATGGTGAAGTTGCAGACACTACAAAAAACTATCGAGCTTGAGCAGGTCTCGAACCCAAGTACAGCAGACCGCTAAGCAGGGACGTTTCCAATAAACCACCTTAAACTCAATTTTTCGTACTCTCTCTCTCTCTCTCTCTCTCTCTCTCTCTCTCTCTCTCTCATTATTCACGACTGTTTTGGACTTTGGCAATAAAGCTAGTCAGATGGCACAGTCATAATTTGCATACTTTATCGTATTGCGGACAACCCGTTACTCATGGGAATTAGCGATTACCGATTCGCTTATGGTCGTCGTTAACCATCGACATGAATCGCATTCCGATACGATTTGCACAAATGAACGGCTTCTCATTGGACTTAGGACTGGAAATGCTAGATGCAGCCGTCGGAGGAAAATACGAAGAAGAGGCAATCAGGAGGTAAGAGAAATCCCTTTAGCGTCCTGGCTGGGATAGGTTGTGGTCGCAGGATCTTAAAAGCCCGTCAGTGGAGAGCTGCTCTCTCTCTCTCTCTCTCTCTCTCTCTCTCTCTCTCTTTTGGGCAACTAAAGTATTTCATACTCAAGAATCCTAGGATGACAATAGCTCTCTCTCTCTCTCTCTCTCTCTCTCTCTCTCTCTTGGGTAACCGAAGTATTTCATCTTCGATGATAATTCCTAGGATGACAATAGCATCTCTCTCTCTCTCTCTCTCTCTCTCTCTCTCTCTCTCTTCGATTATAGTGATGTGTAATTATGCTGAGTGACTGTAATCTATTTCTCTTTGCTGGGTAACTGAAATAATTCATCCTCGAGGATAAATCCTAGGATGACAATAGCTCTCTCTCTCTCTCTCTCTCTCTCTCTCTCTCTCTCTCATTCATCCTTTATATCTCTATACTTATGCCTCTTTATGTGAAAATGAAAATGAAAATACTTTACACTTAATGCAGTATACCATTGATAACAACAATTAGCACTGACATACATAAACATACACAGAGACACACGCACAAACACTCACAGACACGGACACACATACACACACACACATATATATATATATATATATGACATATATATTTACATATAGATATATATATATATATATATATACTTTCCATTTTAATAATCCTAATGTATAGCAGGGTTGGCAGCTCAAGTCACCTTCCTCCATCTACTTTTATTCCCTGTATCTTCCACTCCCATCCCAGGTGCTATCTAACCACATCCATCCATCTGATTCAATGACTTCGCACACTCAGCTTCCCCATCACTGGCATGTTCCTAGCTCTCGTGATTGGCTTCATTCCCTATATCTATATAAATATATATATATATATATATATATATAGATAGATAGATAGATAGATAGATAGATAGATAGATAGATAGATAGATAGATATATATATATATATATATATACACATAAGTGTGTTCGTATGCGGGTACCAGCTCGTGAGCATGCGTATATATTTTGATATATATTGAATGACTGATAAAAAGAAAAGATAATTTTTTAAAGGGTAACTCGTAAATTTTCATACTCATCTAATTCTGCAATATCCCTTACATTGATCCAAATAACCACCAATAAAATTCATCCCCTTATTTTGTTTTGGATCTCAATCTAATATTTCAGAAGAAATAATACTTGCAGATTCAAAAACAGATACCACGTTATACACTTTCTTTTATTATAATAAATAGCTCACGGAGATATGATAATCGTATCCCTATTGCGAAAAGACATCATATTTCCAAGAAGAATCTCTTGGTATATATGACACTACCATCACAACAAACAGTTATGGTCCCTGGCTCGCGTTCTGCCAAACTCCGATTCGAGACCCGCTCAAGCTCGATAGTTTCTTGTGGTGCCTGCAACCTCACCATTCTTTTGAGAAAAGGATAGGGTGTTAGGGGAGAGCTTGGCATTCCCTGGTCCTAGCTTGAATGGGGAGGGAGCTTGGGCGCTGATCTAA
>NC_090729.1:174731269-174741269 GCF_036898095.1 Palaemon carinicauda | reverse complement strand
TATGGAAAGCATTTCCATTTTTACATAATTGTTTGCTTTAGCCCCACTCTCTCTCTCTCTCTCTCTCTCTCTCTCTCTATACAGACACACATACATATACATACATACATATATATATATACATATATATATATATATATATATATGTGTGTGTGTGTGTGTGTGTGTGTGCGTGTGTGTGTGTGTGTGTGTGTTTTTTTTTTTTTTTAGTCGAAAAATAGACATTCCTTCAATTCTCTTCTCACTTGCTATGATCCTTTTGTGGATTTACATCTTTGGACGTCTTCAAGAATATAAATAATACCATCAATTACAATAACAGGATCGTTAATGTAACAATAACATTTATGATATTGGCTACAACTGGGTCCGTCAGTTCGTTATGAAATGCCTTACCTTATGTAAGACACGGGCTCTAACTGGGTCCGTAACAGTTTCAAGAAGTTATGTAAATACATCCCAGGAGATATTGTATTAACCTGTCTTCTTCGATAATGACAACCTTACCTTTAAAAAGATTAGTGGTAAATGGTGTCGAGGTGAATACTGTATGTGAAAAAGGGGGGGGGTATGAATAAATAAATAAACCAAAATTTTGTAAGAAGAGGACGATGGGAATTTATTCTATTCAAGTTCAGGCCTGACCATTTTTGGAACACAGGAGATCCTGTATAATACAGGTGTACATAGAATGATAGTTGTATTTTGTATGAAATATTCTTCGCCATAAATTAAAAGGCTAACAGAGAAGAGACTTGTGTCTTACGTTTCTGTGGTTATTTAGAGAAATTAATGACCATTTGCAATCGAGTGTATTTGCAATTGGAAATACGTCACACGTCACGGAGGGGTAAGAAAACGGATTTTGAGCAAAGCGAAAAAATCTATTTTTGGGTGAGATGGCCATGTCGCCCGTCTTTTAAAGGTTACTCATGAATGGCTGAAGCAAGAGACAGTGACAATGCCCTAGCTAGCAGGACAATGCCCTAGAGCTAGACCATATATCCATATGATCAGCGCCTGGGGTCCCTCTCCACCCAAGCTAGGACCAGGGGAGGGCAAAGTAATGGTTACTGATGACTCCACAGGTAGACCTATATGCTCCCCCAAACCTACCATCCTTAGCTCACAAGGATGGTGAGGTTGCAGACACTACAAGAAACTATCGAGTTTGAGCGGGACTCGATCTCCCGTCCAGCAGAACGCCAGGCAAGTACGTTTCAAATACGCCACCTCAACCAATATAGAAATAATTATTCGAAACATTTAATGTCAAGCACCAAAGCTTTCCCACAAGCTTTAAAGAAAGGTAAGAAGTCTACATCTTACTGCATCTCTGCGAATACATCCCAGCCGGCAAAGGCTAAGAGAGGAAATCGTTGAAGGGGATATTATTTTTTTCTCCTGAAAACTTCTTTTGCATAAGGACCCGGTTACTGGAGTTTTACAAGTTGTGTAGTAGTTCGGAGTCTTATTTCCAGATGTTTACATTCACAAGTGGGTTTTACAGGTGTATTTTCTGACGTTATCTTAAGGAGCGAGGTGGAGTTTTTATTTGCATTTTTCTTAAAAAGAGGTTTAAAGTTATGTTACGGTTTCGCTCGTTGCAGTTTCTCTTTGGTAGCAACTCCTGTCGTACACTGTTAAATATTTGCCGTAAAAAACGGTAAAAATCATGGCATAAATGTTGCCAGGCATTTACCGTTTTGAATAATAGATATATTGACGTAAAGGAATAATATTACGGTCACCAATCCGTAAAAGATAATAACAAAGTAGGGTAAAAATTACGGTCTCCTGTATTTTACTGAAATATGGCTGAGAACAATATATTTTTTACGGAGAATTTCCGATTAGAATTGCGGGTTTTTGTAACAGTGTAGCTTGATATAGTAGAAGCATATATACATTTACAAATACACACACAAAGCACACCATTCATGCTGCATGTTAAATCTAGAGAAGGAAGGAAACACACACTGGATCAGTCATAACTTCAATATGCTAAGAATGAGTTAACATTAAATAATTCATGTGAATTGACCTCATGAGCTCAAACGTAAAAAAATAATACTGGGAAATAATTTCATGGACAATCTGTATACTTCTTTTTCTTTTTTGCTTTTATACTAATGTTCCAAAATATGAAATGATAATGTTAGCATCCAAAATATACGATACCAACGAAAGTTTTGAAGAATTACAAAAAATCAATTTAGAAAATAAATTAAATTGCCTGTTAACGACATTTAATTTATATTTGATGTACAACATGAGCATATAAATGGATTAGCCTTTATCAGCAACATTAGCCAATATTTTACTCTACCATCACGAGTAAAAATTAATAGAACGACGTCCAATTGATTTTAAACAAAAATCTTATGTAGATGATGTATTTCTTTTATGTTGAGAATGAGCAGCAGCTCCGTGTACCGACTTTTCGTCCGATGTCACTTCGTCCGACGACACTTCGTCCACGTCTTTTTGTCCAATGTCTTTTCGTCCGATGAACTTTTGGTCCAACGACATTTGGTCCAATTTTAAAATAAAAAAACCTTATCCAATCCATAACTTCCCCAATAGAAAATTAAACCTTGTCAGGGCCTCCTTCTCCCTTGTGGGTTCATAATAACTAATTGCCAAACTCCAAAGTATAGGAGTGAAAATAACTATCTACGAAAATAAAATTGAATGGAAGTGTCTGACGGTATAGAATTGAAAAAGAAAAAAAAAACTGCTCAACATAACCACTCTTTGCGGAATAATAACTTTTTAGCGTAGCTGATTCTTTCAGCATTGAAGGTATGAAGTGTAAAAAATAACATTTGAAGTGAAAATAGAAATACAAAAGTTGATAATTCTAATAGTAACACATATGAAAAAGGATGAATGATTAAGAAAAAAAAGAATTACAATGATTGTGTGAATGTGAATGCGCTCTGAACACAGCTGCTATTTCTCACACCTCCAGTATGCTTTTCCAAGTTTTGTATTAGTCGAATGAAAGTCGTAGAAATGCTTTTCCAAGTTTTGTATTAGTCGAATGAAAGTCGTAGAAATGCTTTTCCAAGTTTTGTATTAGTCGAATGAAAGTCGTAGATGTAATTACTTTCATCTACTAATTTTCTATTTTTCTTCGTTGATTGTATGAACTTTGCCATTTCGAGATGAGCAGATTCAGAAACTGAAGTACTATACTTGCAGCACACTCTATATATATATAGTACCATACTAAAGTGAGAGAGAGAAAAAAAAAAGAGACCGTTAACTATGACTAATGGAGTAATCAGAAAATGAGCATAATACTATATCATAAAAGCCAATAAGGTATAAACTTTTAGCACAGAAGTGCAGTAAACGGTAATAACAATTCCTTACAAGACTAGTTTTCTTTAGAAATTGGACCAAATGTCGTTGGACCAAAAGTCCATCGGACGAAAGGACATTAGACAAAAAGACGTGGACGAAGTGTCGTCGGACAAAGTGACATCGGACAAAAAGACCACCCACCAGCAAGCTTATCTATTTCTGGATAACCTAAACACAAGTCACATCAGAATTAATTTTACCAATGAACTGGGACAAAATTCCAAGTTACCTTTTCTAAGATGTACTTATGTTTCAACAGAACATCGATTTTAGTATACTGCTAAAAATTTGCCGTAAAAGAGAGAGAAAAAAAAATGCCAAGCATTTGCCGTTTTAAAAACGGATGTATCGACGTAGAGGTATTACAATCACCAATCTTTGAGAGATAGTAACAAAGTAGGGTAAAAATTACGGTCGCCTGTATTTTACTGAAATACGACTGAGAACAGTATATTTTTACGGATAATTTCCAATTAAAATTACGTTTTTTAACAGTTCAGGGGTGAATTTCATTGGCGCATGGTGCTGAATTTTAGAATCAACATGTTTAACACTACTGTTTCGAGCTTTTAAACTAACCAGTATCTATTAATTATTTCATTAAGGTATATTATTTCAAAGACTTTATTAATAACTGATTTTTACCGATGATTTATTTCTTAACAAGCTGAATATTTTGTTGAGCACAATGTATACACTACCTATAAAAAGTATTCGATCCCAAGTAGATGACAGCTTTCATCAAGAGGTCATACCTTGAATAATAATAATAATAATAATAATAATAATAATAATAATAATAATAATAATAATAATAATAATAATAATAATAATAAACACAAGAGTATTTTAGGAAATGGTTGGGTTTACTTTTTATACATGTAATATATTCCGTAAAAAAATCCCTTTATTTAAATGCAACGAATAAAAAGTTGAGAGCAATATTGATAAAAAATATCACCTCCTACTTGAATATCAGGCTTTGTATACAGATATAAATGTCCATAGCGCAATCCAGTGTATGTTGGTTCTTCTATTACAACTCTGCTTTGTAGATTCAATGATTATAAAGGGGTTAGTTTGTAGAATTGAATGACCTTTTCAAATGCCTTTGTACTCAGCCATGAGAAAAGTTCACACTTGCAGCAAATGTTTTAAATGTTGAACAGGCTGACATAGGTTTTTTTTTTATAGTTTACATATAAAATATGGGTTTTAATCTTGTTAATGGTTTTAAAATATTTTATTTCAATTGTTCATTACTTCTTATATAAATTAATTATTTCCTTATTTCCTTTCCTCACTGGTCTATTTTTCACTGTTGGAGCCCTTGGGCTTATAGCATCTTGCTTTCCCAACTAGGGTTGTAGATTAACTAATAATAATAATAATAATAATAATAATAATAATAATAATAAATAATAATAACGAGGTCTGTACTTTTATGCATCTGTATGTATAACTATATATGAATATGGACATATGTTTTACTGTTAATTATAGGTGGGATGTTATTATGTATTGATATGTAAAATATGTGCAAGTTTGTGTGTAAGTATTTAATGTATATATGTACATGGTAACATGTGTACATATATATGCACATATGTATAGCCTACTGTACATATGCATGCATATGTACAGAATATGTATATGTTTTTGGATATGCATAGTAGAGAATTTTTTTAAGATAAACTCATAATAATATAAAGAAATTGTACATAACTAACTTAAGCTCTAGAAGAGGATAAAAGACTTGACATCTGCCCTGACCCTTTAATCATACCCTTATGTCTAATGGGATATAATCTCCGCCCACGAAGGCACAGACATGTTGTCTCGTAAATATAGATGGCCTATTTATCTGGCATTTTATCATACATGTGTTTATATGTATGTTCGTACTCTAATTGTGTCACATATATTGTGGAAATTTCTATAGATAAACCAGTCCTCTTGGTGATGTCGTAAGACAAAACTGGTCAGGACTGACTTAGTATTCTAATTTTTCCTTGACATATGTATATATACTATATATATATATATATATATATATACACACATTTATATGTGTATACACACACACATATATATATATATATATATATACACATTTATATGTGTATACACACACATATATATTCTATATGTATATATATATACATATACATATATATGTATGCAAATATTTTGACAAGAATAAACAGAACGGGTCCCTAGAGAATGCGAACGAAGCAGGGAAAGTAAGAGGAGACGATGGATTGACGAACTAAGAAAAATTGCGGGTATAGACCGGCATAGAAAAGCCATAAACAGACGTGTGTAGGACATGTCTGAGGCCTTTGTCCTGCAGTAGACTAGTTACGGCTGATGCTGATGCTGATGATGATGATGATGATATACAGTATGTATGTTTAAGTTTGAATAGTCAGGCAAACAGTTTAACCCTCATACTAGATAAGCAGTTAGCTGAATGGAATAGCTACTTCACAAAACAACTTTTTTTTTTTTTTTTTTTTTTTTTTGCAGACCTCTATGTCTTAAATCCCTTCCATCATCCGTAATATTATATCTCCACCGACGTTCCTTCCTTATTACCATTCTGAATTATGAGCTACAACGTAATCTCTCTCTTTCAGTTTCTCTATCTCTCTCCCTCCGTCGACAAACTTTAGTCCTTGCGAAAGTCTACGGCAAAGTTTAATTGCATTCCTCTCTTTAGAGAAAATCTTTATAGAAGACACACGAAATATAATTAAACTCGGCAAACATTTTCGTCTAATAACCCCAATGATTTTGATATTCGTTTCGTGGTTAAAGTTTAGTTTCTATATATTGTTCTCATTTAGAATGATTTTCATCAGGGGCCTTTGTTCTTCAGAAACAGAACTTGAATTTTCCTATACTTGAAAACTTTATTTTTTGCGCAAAATCAACTTTATATTTGAATTAATCAGCCTTTGACTAAATAAAATTGTAGACTCACAATCATTCAAGTACCATCTCTGCTCCTCAATATATTCTACTATTTCTAACTTCCAAAAAAGGCGTTAAAAAAAAAAAAAAAAAAAAAAAAAAAAAAAAAAGCTCATTAAAAGAAATCAACATTCCGCCAGAACTAAAACTTACATTAAATGGTGATATATTTTTAGCAAGGATATTCTACAGTTGAAGATGACATACTTTTGTTATTCACTACAGCCGCAAATTTTAAGAGGTTATCTAGTCAATATAGGATCGTGGATGGTACTTTTTAAGACAGTTCCTATATAATTCTAACAGCTGTACACAGTTCATGCACCTGTGAGATATGGAAATCGTAGTGTCTTTCCACTTGTGAACGCATTAATGACTGGGAAGAGTAATGTCATGTATAAAAGCTTGTTTTAAGATTTGATTGAAATTGTTGATAAAAATTAAAATTATCTAAAACCCCGGTCTATAGTAGGCCTATCAGACTTGTAACTAGCTGGAATTTAAGCGAAATTCCTAACCCCAACAAAAAAAAAAAAAAAAAAAATTCTCCGTTGATCAAACTGCTTAGGGCAAATTCGTACGTTCGTTTCAGATTTGCCTTACTTTTAGTCAATTACGTTCTACCAGCCGCAGAATTGCAAGAGCCCGTGCTTGGCCACAAGGGCCAGGCAATCTACAACAACATCAGTCTACTGGATTATCAATTCGTTACAGCAGTGATGAAAACCATAGTATAATGATACATTCATTTGCCTTGGTACTTCCTTCGAATGAAATTCCGGAAGCCCTCGAAGTTTTATATCTTATTTGCCAGAAAAAGCAGATGATTTTCGTATATGGTCTGAGAATAATGACCTACTCGGACGAATAAGAAGGCATTTGCGTAATGGCACTGTCGTCTGTGCCCCACCATTATTTCCTCCTATTATGTGGTCAGTACATGACTCCGTGCAATTAGGATTTCCAAGCACGCAAAATGCAGTAGAAGCATGACACAGGAAATGGGAAAAATTCCTCATAATTGAGCTACATATCTTAATTGAAGAATAACGAAAGGAGCGGCTAGTCAACAACCAAATTGAGTGAATATTTCAAGATGAATAACCCCCTAAAAAATAAGTATTCGTGAAGAACGGATCACAAGGCGATGAGCAAACGTGACACCAAAATGTTTTAGATTATCTTCGTGGACTAGAACGCAACTTACCTATTTTATAAATTTTGTCATTATTTTAACAATTCTGAAAATCAACTCAAATTCTTTTAATTATATATTACATCTCATCTTTCATTCAAATATGAGCCTGTATTCTAATTATACATTTAATATCATTAGTTTCTTTACCCAACAGAATGTATGTATCCGGTTAAAATTTTTCTCATCGGGATTTTGAACTTGTCGATATACTAGTGTATCAGGATTATAGCTTTCGGAATTATGCCTGGCTCCCTAAATATAAATATACACGTGTATATATTCATATATGCATAGATCTAAGTGTATATATATATATATATATATATATACTTTATGTATTTACAGTCCATATATAAATATATGGTTATGTATACAGTCTATATATAAATGTATGTATATACAAAGTCACATATAGATAGATGACATGTCCATCCAGAACAGCTGAATCACAGTACTCTTAATTTCTTATTTCCTGAATGTCTTAACCATTAGGTTCAACAAACCTAGTCACCTAAGTCACCTTATCGTTGTATAAATGAACATCTACAAAACACAGGCATGTGTGTAAATACCTCAATTTTCTACTAATACACTTCTCAAAATACAATATATTTCCTTACCCTATTTGAAGAGTATTTATGAATTATGCTTAACAAACCGCCTAAAACATTTGTGTTACAGATTACCTAAACCTCAATTTTCTTCGTGAGTCTCATCTCTAAAATGTATCAATAAGACATATCCAATAAATACAATGATAAATCCTTTATGAAACATTATAAGATACAGCAATTTTACTATCAATACTCATACGTAGATCGAGAATGTGGCTTGTAATGGCGATTAAACAGCGTTATATGAACATGTGTGAATATGTGCACCTCATTATTCAGTACATAATTACGATGTTCGTCGCGAACCTTTTTCATTAACATGTGCCATCACTTCGCCAAAAACAACGGCTCGCTCCGTAAAACATAATTTTTTCTTATTTTTACGGTTCGAGAATCTGAGAAGGGAAAACCAACAACGGATAAAAAAATCCTCAGCTGGGAAATACACACACACACACACACACACACACACACACAGATACGTGCCGAAAGATATGCAACTCTTGATGAAAACAAATTATAAAATATTTCCATTATTTAGATCCACTTTTCAGGAACGCCAAGATATTACGAAGTTCTCTCTCTCTCTCTCTCTCTCTCTCTCTCTCTCTCTCTCTCTCTCTCTCTCATAATCCAAACTTAACGAAACAATCAACTCGGCAAGAGATACTACGCAAAATTTCACCGCGTCATTCCACCGAACCGTCCGAGGGGTAACGCGAAAGCATCCAGCCTCCGGCCGCTCCAGGGAACTTTGACAAGAGCCGCCCTGGAACCAATGGATAGGAAAGGTAATCTCCCAGCACATGCCACTAATGAGCTGCATTCTTTAACACCAAATAGGGAGATGCTCCCCTTCGGAGGAGGTAATAACACACTCGGATAGACCCGGGGAAACTGATTGCTCTCGGTGGAATCGTATTTGTTCCGTAGATGATCAATTTCCATCTGAGATTTCTATACTCATTTTTTTTAGTGAGGCGCATTTGCACCGACTCGCAGCGGTGTCCTTTTAGCTCGGAAAAAAGTTTCCTGCTACTGATTGGTTAGACTTATCTTGTCCAACCAATCAGCGATCAGGAAACGTTTCCGAGGTAAAAGGGCGCACCTGCGAGTCGGATGCAAGCCTGCCTCGCTAAAAAGAATTGACTATAGTCGTTAGGATACTTAGGTGATGATCCAAATAAGTATGTGAAATGATGCGTGATCTAATTCAGGAAAAAAACAAATGTGAAGATATGAACATTTAATGTAATTTCCTCGTTATTTTCCCCTGAAAACTCGCTATACCAATAGTTTGAATTTGTGTAAAACTGTGTGCAAATAGGTAAAGGTACGAAATTGCATAAATACTATATATGTTTCACTTTATTATGGGATATTTATTCGTAAAATCATCGTTGCAGAATACCTGTACAGGTTCAAGACACACACATACACACACGCTAACACACACACACACACACACACATATATATATATATATATATACACACACACATATTCATATATATATATATATATATTCATATACATATATATAAATATATATATATATATATATATATAACTATATATATATATATATATATAGATATATATATATGTATATATATGTGTGTGTATATATACATATAAATATATATATATATATATATATATGTGTGTGTGTGTGTTGTGTGTGTGTATGTGTGTTCGTTTTATCACTTCCTTGCCGTTTTTATGCGCAAGCGCTAAAATAGCACAGCCTCCTAAGTTTTTGGCAAATCTTTTAGGGATGATGTTAATATAGCCATGCTCTTTTACTTAACCAAACTAGATGTTAGCTTCCAATTACAGC
>NC_090729.1:174723769-174726269 GCF_036898095.1 Palaemon carinicauda | reverse complement strand
GTCCCGCGACGTATAGGGGGTGTGACGAAAGGCGTACCCCTCCCTATAAGGGGTAGGGACGCGAAACCCTTAAAATAAAGGGTAAGGGTATCCCAGGTACTACACTGAGTTAAGACGTGTTCTTGGTCCCGAGGTCCTAAGTATGGCGGTGGAGGAGCTGAGTGCACTACGTCAAGGTATAAGAGACAGGGTGCGAAAATAAGGGGTATGCGTATCTCAGGAACCACAGACAATTATAAGGTGTTCTTGGGCTCGTTGGAAAGATCTAAAAAGGCTCGTTGTATATAGTACCGTACCCAGCTCTTAACCCCCTACAAATGAGTAGAAGTGTCGTAAACTTACAAATGGGTATAGGTGTTGTAAACTTGCACATGAGTAAAAGTGTCATAAACTTACAAATGAGTAAAAGTGTTGTAAACTTACAAATGAGTAAAAGTGTCATAACCTTACAAATGAGTAAGTTTTGTAAACTTACAAATGAGTAAGTGTTGTAAACTTACAAATGAGTAAAAATTACGTAAACTTACAAATGAGTAATAGTGTCATAAACTTAAGAATTAGTAAAAGTGTCTAAGTATGAACTAAATTTTATATATGATGAACTCAAACCATTAAAAAGACTCAACACTAAATACACAAACTTTACATTTAAAGGTTTTCGATACAAGTGAGTGAGTAATTACACAAACCAAAAGGGGGCGATCAGTGGTTTGTTTACATGATTTTGTGACTGGTGTTAAAGCGAGTGCGGTTTTGGTTTATCCATTATTTTCTAAAACAAACTTAAGTATCCATTCGGTTCTTTTTCCATATGGGAAAGATTTTAAGCAAAAAAGAAAAAAAAAAAGACGATGAAATGCTAAACCGTGTTTTGTACATATGTCAGTCTATTCAAGTATAATTTTACTCATGTCTGTTTATACCAAAAACAACAGATAAACGAAAAGAAAAACTGAGAGATATTGAAAATAATGAATATCAAATACGGAAAAGAGAAAAATCCAAAGACAAAATAAAAGATGTTGAGAGTAATTTCGAGATCTAGACCCTTACGATATATCATAATATTTGTCGTAACTCCACTGGTGATATTTCACCAATATCTGAGCATCATTCCGGACAGCCAATCCGATGGAGCCAGAGAAAAGTCAAGTCTATTGTCCGAGAAATCGGGTCATTCGTTAACTGCTTCAAGAGATGGAGATCAGGTTAACTCAGATCTACGTCAGGATTTTGTTCCAGCTTCTGAGATCAGAAAGGTTATGGTAAGAAAATAGACGTTTTTTTTTTTTTTTCTTTTTTTAATCAATATTCTAGTCGTTTTCTTGATTGGAGTCCTGCGAGCCAATTGAGTTACAATGATCATCCATGATAAATACCAACTTTTCATAGTGTGCCTAAATATTTGTTTCGTATGAACATGCGCTGTTTCTGTAATGTTATGATGTTCGCCAATAATGGAACTGATATGACTTTTTTTTATATTGATAGTAGGTGACGAAATGCTTTGAAATGCGTATATATATATATATATATATATATATATATATATATATATATATATATATATATATATATATATATATATATATATATATATATATATATATAATGTATGTGTGTACATGTACATATATATATATATATATATATATATATATATATATATATATATATATATATATATATATATATATATATATATAAAGCGCTACAAGACGTTTTGCTAGCCTGTTAAATTTGGAAAACTACTCAGTCTGTCAGTCTGCCTCATCAAGGTTCTTTGCCTAACATTAGAACTAATTGCATATCTAACATCTATGGATACAGTTTCCAAGGTAACTAATTACACATCTTACATCTAAACTTTACTTTTAATTAGCCAAGAGCAATGTACCGGAAACTTACAAAGATCTAGTAAAATATAAACTAAATGTGAAAATCGTCAAAATTTTCAAGCGCTTTCAATATAGATAGTAGACTATTCTAGTTGAGGCTCAGACCTTCAGTATTTCTAGTAAATGATATAGTGGATTAACAAAAAGTACAACACTTTCCGGAAAACTGAGCACTAACATCTTTTAGATTACCTTTTTCATTGTATATTTTTGAAACAGAAATTCGTATAATTTGTCTTTTTAATCTAAAATCGCAGAAAATTAATTGAGCATCGACTGAAAGATTTTATTCCAGCTGTGACAAAGTTGTGGAATGATCTTCCTAATCGGGTAGTTGAGTCAGTAGAACTTTAAAGGTTCAAAGTTGCAGCAAATGTTTTTATGTTGAACAGGCTAACATGAGTCTTTTTATAGTGTATGTATGACATATCTGTTTTGACATTGTTACTGTTTTTAGAATGATTTATTGTTATTTTGTTCTCATCATTTATTTATTTCCTTATTTCCTTTCCTCACTGGGCTATTTTTCCCTGTTGGAGCCCTTGGGCATATAGCATCTTGCTTTTCCAACTAGGGTTGTAGTTTGGCTAATAATAATAATA